>NW_015374382.1:4193-5153 GCF_001272555.1 Dufourea novaeangliae | reverse complement strand
CCCCCGCCTCGTCCCGGAGCGGCTTGCACGATCGGGACACGCGTGGTGGCGGAACCGTGGGGTCCACCACCGCCGTCTCGTCGTACAGCTCTAGCTCCTGGCGCTTGAGCTCCAGGAGCCGCTTTTTGGCTTCGGCGAGGCCGACATATTCCCCGGTAGTGGGGGGCAGACCTCGCTTCCGCCCCGTCGTCGCCGCGGTCGCGGCGCCCGGGCCGACGGCGTCGGATAAACCGACGCCGCCAACACCGTGGACGTCGACGCTTCCGAGTCGTCCGATTCGTCGTCGTCGCTCTTGTTCATAGCGACCCCGACGCTCGCCGCGCTCGGTCGCCGGTCTCGGGTGCCCGCGAGGCGCTGCAGGCGAATACTCGGCTGCAGCACCCGCGAGCCACCGGACCTAGACGATCCCGAAGCAGCGGTTCGGACTCCTCGTCCCCTCCTCCCGCTCACAGATGCAGGAGCAGACATAGTGCTTGCCCCTGACACCTCTTCGCCTGTTGCCATACCGACAGCCATGGCCCGGTGGTCCACCACGGCGTCTACCCGATCGTCGGATAACGACGCGGGGGAGCCCCGGCGAGAACTTCCCTCCGCGCCGGTACTGGGGGATCCGACGCCCCCTGCACCGTAAACGTTCGATCCTATCCAGTCGTCATATGTATTCCCATCAGTTGCCAGCTCACCGCGTTCGCCCTCCACTCTCGGCAAACTGGTACCCGCAAAGCGGTTCCAGCTACTGAGGCGGACACCCGGGGACCCCACGTGGAGGTGCGGTGAGTGGACTTTGAGCCGTTCGGGCCCCCAACTTCGCCGAAATTCCCCGCACCGGAGGAGCAAGCTCGCCCGGGTGTTGGTGGAACATCAGCTCCATCGGAGTTCTCGCCCAGGCGACGTACCCGGAAGAGACCCTTGCAGCCCTCGTGTCCCCAGACCGAAGACTCCTTTTTTTTTTTTTTTTTT
>NW_015374382.1:1956-3022 GCF_001272555.1 Dufourea novaeangliae | reverse complement strand
GCGGCTCGCCTCCACACTTCGACCGTCTCCGGCGGCGGGTCGCTCCCGTTCCGGCGGTGAGCCTGCCGACGTCGGTAGACGTCGGCATCGACCACCGCCTGGAACTCGAAGGGGACGACCCGCGCGAGGACGACCGCCGCCTCGTGCGACAGTGTGCGGTATCCGCGGGCGATCCTGACGGCCATGCGGCGCTGCAGGCGCCGCAAGAGCTGCCTGCCGCGCTGGCAGGCCGCCAGGTCGGGCGCCCATACGGGAGACCCGTAGAGCGCCATCGCCCGCACCACACCCATGTAAAGTCGGCGCACGGCCTCCTCCGGTCCCCCGAGGTTCGGCAGTAGACGACCCAGCAGGGTCGTCACCGCTTCCACCCGGGGGACGAGACGGTCGAAGTGCCCCTCCTATTTCCAGCGGCCGTCCAGGTCGAGGCCGAGATATTTCAATCGGTCCTCGACCCGTACAGCCGCGTCGCCCATTCGGATCCAGGCCTGGGGGGGTCGCCGGGACAGAGGCAGCCCGTGGAACAGGAGTACCTAAGTCTTGGCCGGCGAGATCCCCAAGCCCAAGGCCTAGATCCTTCTGGCGACCGTGGCCACCGCCACCTCCACCATACGGCTGACCCTGGTCACGTCCCTCCCAACACCGATGATGAGCGTGTCGTCCGCGTAGCAGAGGACACGCACACCGGGTGGGAGGGGCCCGCACAACGCCTAGTCGAACCCCAGGTTCCACAAAAGTGGGCCCAACACGGACCCCTGGGGCACTCCTCGGCGGACCCTTCGTCGCACCAGAGTACCCCCTCGGCGGGGGTACTCGACCTCTCTGTCCGCGAGGTAATCCCGGATCACGGCCCGCAGATACGGGGGCACTCCGTGTTCACGGAGCGCCCCGCGTATCGCGTCCCAGCGGAGGGTGTTAAAAGCGTTGGCCACGTCCAGGCTCACAGCCAACGCCACCCCCCCCTTACCCGGGAGACCGCCAGCTCCGCGAAGGCACGGACGCGCTCGATAGCATCGAGCGTCGACCGGCCTCCGCGGAAACCAAACTGGCAGTCGGCCAGTCCGGGACC
>NW_015374382.1:0-706 GCF_001272555.1 Dufourea novaeangliae | reverse complement strand
CGCGGCTCCGTCGCACACCGTCGCCACGGAGCCCAGCGCGTCCCCCGCCCAATCCGGGCGGTCAAGGACGCGGTACGGCTCCGCGGCGACCGCCAAGCTCACACCAAGCTCGGCCAGGCTGTGGACAAACAAGTCCTGTGCCCGGGCCGAGTGGTTCAGGTTGGCCTGGAGGATCCGGATCCTGGGGGTGAACACTAGGCCGTGTCCATGGCCTCCCCAGGGCCGGATCCTCCCTCTCGCCCCTCAGCCGGCGCCTCCGGGATGGCGGAGGGGGAGGACCACGACGGCTCGACGCCGGCGCCACCCTTGGAACCCGCGGGCGGCCGCCCGATCCCACGGCCCGGCACGTCGGGCAGGCCATCGAGGCGCGCCAGGATGCGCGCCTCCATGGCCGCGACCAGCCTCGCGACGTGCCGCTCGACCGCCCCCGCGACGTCTGCCATCGTCACGGGGCGCTCCCCTTCTGGCGGCGCCCAGCACAGCGACGGCGGCGAGGGAGGCAAGGGAGCTGCCGCCGCCGCAGCGGTCTAGCCCCCACCTCCGGCTCGGGGGGTCCCGGCGAAGACCGAAGACTCCTTAATTTATTTATGTTTTAACCTGTTACCACATGTTTTATTTATGTTACACATATTTTATATATTTTATTCCATTTCATTTCATTTCATTTCATTTCATTTCATTTCATTTCATTTCATTTCATTTCATT
>NW_015374381.1:0-10297 GCF_001272555.1 Dufourea novaeangliae | reverse complement strand
ACCAAATGTCTTACAACTTTAAAGGCATGTAATACAGTAAAACTGTTGCATCTGTCATATCTTGAAAGCAGTCTAACGACATCCAAGAGCGCCGATAATCCTTATACAATTAGTTCTTGATTTATCGCTAAGCGAGTACATCGCTAGTATCACGGCGAATGTGGGCTTTGTAAAGATTAGTGGTTGATATTACCGCAAAGTGGCAGTCAATAATTTCTTTTATTGTTTCCCCTGGGGGTTACAATTCTTTTCACAAAATACAACAAGCTCTTAACCTACCCTCGCTTGTATACACACCCCTTCCCTACCTTGGACTTCTGCTTCTGCTCGCCGCTCCTTTCACTCTCATCTCTTCTCTCATACACTCTTCTTTCTCTACACTCATTATCTTCTTTCTTCGGAGGATACTACACGTGTCAACAAAGTCCGATATGTTGTTCCAAAAAGTGTTCGACTTCGCGTGGAAAATAATCCAATGGCTAAAGTTTCTAGTTAGTTGGTACTTATTTAATAGATTTCAATAAATAATAATAGTTGGCTTAACCGACTAGTCGGCCACTAGTCCGTACATCTCTAATTATAGTACCCGTTCTTCTGTTTATATAAAACGACATGATGCACTATTTATATATTATTAGATTGTATGTTACAGAATTTATTTTATATCATGAACATCTGTGTCATTACCCTTACTGTTGGCATGTTATGTATTGTGTATGTGTATCATTGTGAAATATACAGGGTGTTTCGGTACATGTAGTACAACCGGGCATGGGCGAATTCCTTATGAAAACAAATCCAAAATACAGAATAACGATTTTTTTTTGTTTGGAGCTTCTTTTTTGAGAAAATCAAGTTTGAAAATTCTTCGCGTACGCGTACACTTAGCACACTTTCTATCTAACCCAGTGTTGTCCAACTTGGCTCTCAAGAGGGCCCCTCACACACCTGCTTCCCCTTCTAATATTTATTTCGCTCCGTGTGCCTTCGTAAACAAAGACCCTCAGACTTTTGTCTCTGTTACTCCACGGTAACGGCGGACAGTGGTGAAAAAAATTTGAATAGCAAAAACAAATTGAATAGGACTGATCTAACCGATTGCTCCATAGATTGGCTCGTTCCTGTGTTTATAATTATGTAAACATTAACAATATTATGCTGGGTCTTGTACCGACTTGGTTGCCTTACTGACTACGTTGCACCTTCTAGGATTGTTAAAATTATCGTAATGACGCGATACAGTAACCGCGAATACACGGATATGATACTTGCGTTACTACGTACTTACGACGACAATGCTTCAACTGCAGTTGCATATTACGGAGAAAGATTTCCACGTCGTCGTCATCCAGATAGACGTGTAACACCTAAATGTAGAACAAAGATCAGCAGAAGGCGGACGCCAGGAGTTGCTGGTGTTGCTAGATAACGTACTTCTGTCTGTTAGAAAAAACTAATTTTCCAACACGATGGAGAACCATCTCATTTCACCCGAGAAGTTAAAAATGTATGAAATCAACGACATGAGTATTAGATCGTTCATAGTGGAACGGTGATTTTTTTCACGGAGTCGCGTTGAAGAACTTCTGTATGCCGACGAGCATACAAACCGTGAACAATTACAAAAAAGAAGTTCCTTTGCATTTGAGCAAGTACGGACACAAAGTTTATCCGCATCAGTTCATGCTTCTGTTATTCGACGAGCAACAATTTGTTTACGGCAAGATGGACGACAATTTCAGCAATTTCTTCATTAATGTAATATTTAATTCCGCTAAAAAATAGTGTTAATCACTACCCTTCATAATATTGTCACAATACTAACGTAGAGTGCGATCGGTTAGGTAGAAAGTGTGACAAGCCACGCGTACGCGAGGAATTTTCACACTTAATTTTTTTGAAAACAAAGCGACAAACAAAAAATCATGCTATATTTTCGATTTATTTTGTGTAAAGAACTCACCCATGCTCAGTTCTACTACCCGTACCAAAATACTCTAGTATATTCATTGCACAAGTAATTTTATTTTTATAATACCTTTACCTAATCTAATTATTATTAATAAAAATGCGTGTTAATTGGACAAAATGTTTTTTATTAGGCATTATAGTTTGTACTTTTTATCTCTTAATCCTTGTGTGTTATTTATAAATTGTTAAATAAAGAAGCAAAAACAAAAATGTGCTTGAAAAAAAGAAAAAGGAAAGTATCTCCCAAAATGAGTTCGCGATCTCACGACCTTCGGCTTCTGAAGCCGTGACGTTACCTTCACGGCTACGTTAACTCATATTAGAACCTTAAGTTTTTTGGTACTTCTGTTGTAGTAATATAATTATGTTTCTAGCCATTTTCAATGAACATGATTGGGCGAAAAACTCCTGGTATTTTACACCCTCTTTAATACACATCGGACTCTATAATTTGAGAGGCACCTAGGCATAAGGATTTTTGCTTTCAGATGAGTTTTTAGAACGCAAAAAGCGACATTCGCAAAGCGCCGGATCTTCACTCGTACTCTAAGAGCCGCCGCGAAAAGTGTCCCACGACCGCGCGACAAAGTGTCACTAGTGCACGCATGTTTATTAATTTTATAAGCCCTTATCAACTTGCTAGGCATCAGGGACAAAAAAGTCGTTCTGCAGTCACGTTGTCAAATGCGCACACTTCCATATGAACAAATGCCGTTTTCGTAAGCGACAAATTGTTGCTACTGTGTGAGGGTTCTAAACGTAGCATATATAATAGACTGCGCGGTCTTATGGCAGGGATGAAGCGAGACCGAAGGACAGAAGTAGCGCTGGAGTAACTCCTCCCTTGCTCGCACATCGCAGTGGGAGGGTAGGAAGCACCTGGAGGACGATGAGGAGAAGGAATGCTGCACGCATGTAATGCCACTACAGCCGTAGGAGAATCCCCCACCAACAGCCCCATTAGAAAGAGAGGGAAGCTACTGCAGTTATTGTCTTCTCTCTCTAGTGCCGACTTCATCCCTGCCATAAGACCGCGCAGGCTATTATATACAGGGTGTAACAAAAATGTTTGAGAGGGAAGCTACTGCAGTTATTGTCTTCTCTCTCTAGTGCCGACTTCATCCCTGCCATAAGATCGCGCAGGCTATTATATACAGGGTGTAACAAAAATGTTGGAGGAGTTGTTACACGCACTGTGAGTGGTAGCCAATGCTGCCGCGGGAACTCGGCCGGCAGACTCGCGCTCTGATTGGTCGGGGTTTTTCGTTAATATCTCGTTCACAAAGCCTCAGATAACATTTTTGGTAAGGAAAAACTTGTTTCAAATCACCTCACGAGTCTCCCACTTCCAGGTCTTCCAACATTTTTGTTACACCCTGTATGTCTATGGGTTCTAAGTCCTAAAGTGGCAGTGCGAACATGGCGTATGCAGACATTCCGGTGTTTAAATTAGAAGCGAGTCGTATGTATTGTCGTTTATTAATATACAAATCCTCGGCCTTGCCTTGCTACACACTCGCGCTATTGGTTTGTGATATTTGAAGTGTACATGTATGAAATGAAATGAAACATGTAACATATATTTCCAAGTTCACAAACCGTAAAATAAGCTGAACTAATATTTTAATTACAAAAACATTAAATATGTATACTGGGAAATAATTTGGATGTTTCTAGATCTTCAAATTACTGAAAGTAAATCGTACAAGAGGTAGAAGTTGTTTTATTATTTTGAAACAAAAATTCCTTCCTTAGATTAATAAATTCGATATTGAAAATATACTGTAACTTTGCAAATTAAACTCTACAATATAGGCCTGAATACTGAATTGTAGGGATTTAAAGTTATTGTATTGTGAATAATAAATAACAAGGTTTTTCATTTCGATTTTTGTATTTTACGTATATTCTCCAAAAGTGACATATTTAGAGGCGTTATTGGACTAGTCGCCTGCGACTTCGTTTACGAGCGACCAAAAACCAGGCGACCACGTGTATACGAACTCATATTTTCTTGAATCTGGTGATCGTCGGCGACTAGTCGACAATTCGTAAAAGCTTTTAGACTTAGTAAGATTTTATTAATTTATATTAACATTTACTCATTACTTAAAAAACCTATGTTAATGCTTACATGGAAAATTACATTTACAAAGATATCATACACTTACGATACATTAAGAAGATTAAAATTTAAGGATAATATGTACAGCGAATTTTTGTTTGAAAAGGACAAGGGAATGGATAGCCAGAACTATGAATATTAAAATTTAAAGCTATTAGATTTTAACGGATAATATATTTTATAATATACAATATATTACCTTGATTTTAGCATATCTAGACACACCACTTTATACATCAACTAGAAAACATGTCCCATAGACCCTGCATGTAATATAATTACGGGCTAATATAATTATATAACCTTTTTATCCTTTTTATCTATAGAGTGTCCCCGAGAACAGTGAACAGTTCGTTATTTCCTAAAGTATTTGAAATACGAAAAAACTGTTTATATAAACATATATATACAATTGCATGGTACGAGAGGGCTAATTTAGTGACTATAGCGAATTTTTTCACATTATTGTTTCAAGAGATATAAAGGTCAAGTTTGGTTTTTAAAATGGAAATATATAGGTACTTCTTTTTAAATCACTTGATAGTGCGTTTCAAGACGAATTCATTAACCTGGAATGTATGCACCTTCTTTCAACTGGTTTTCCAAATATTGCGCTTACACATTTACCCATTTTCAATGAAGGAAAACCTGCTCGAATAGGAAGCACTGGAGATGTATTTGCGCCCCAAACGCCACGTATATCATTAAATTTGGAAGCGCAATATCTCGAAAACTAATCGTAAAAGGTTGCATATATTAAAGCTTACTGAATTCGTCTTGAAACGTACTAGCAAAGGAAATAAAAAGCAGATATACAATTCCGTTTAAAAAACCAAACTTCACTTTCATATCTCTTAAAACAATAATGTAAAACAAAAATTTGCCATAGTCACTAAACTAGCCCCACCGTACCATGCAATTTTATATAAAAAATTTTTTCGTACCTCAAATACTTTAGGAAATAAAGGACTATTTACTGTTCCCGTGGACACCTTGTATATCTATAATACAATCAAGTTTACCAAGTTTATACATTCTACTACAGTCAAAACCAAAGGTATGAACCATAATATGCGTAGAAATATCTTTGTCTAGCCGTATGCAGCTACATACAGTATATTATAATAGTGAATTCAAACACGGAATACAAAGCTACACTATGAGGCATTAAAATCTTAATAAAGTAAAATATACTTTACACAATTTTATCAATTTTAAAGCAGTACACCACCTTGAAGCGTTTAAAAATAGATCAAGTTTGAGAATATTTTTCATAGGTAAATTACTAAATGAAAAGTTTAGATTTTTTTCAGAGAATATAAATGTGACTTTCAATTTTTTGTTCCAATGTTCAAAAAGTAAGAATGGTACAATGGACGCCCAGAAATTGATGTTGTAGCAGAAAAGGTTTTGGGAATAGTGAACATATATGTCATTTTATAACATTCTTACTTTTTAAAAATCGGAAAATAAAGCTGAAAGTTATATTTATACCCTCTGAAAAAATCTAACTTTTATTTAGTACTTACCCATGAAAAATTCTCAATCTTTATGTATTTTTAGACGTCTCAGGGTGACGTACCCTCTTTAGCATAGAAGGCAAAAATTAAGCTGTTTTTTTTTCGAATTTGATTGTGTATCCATGTTTTAATTTGTGCTGGTGTACGTAGTTTTAAAACTGGGTACTGTTGTTTAACTTGATTGATTTCCTTGAATGATGGTAACACTCCCTTATGGATGTTGCTGCCAAATATTCCCATGCAAATATCCTTTTCACTAGTGCTCCATCGTTTTCTCTCACCACTACGTCTCTTTGAGCCGAATAGTGAAACTGAAATAATGTTACGGTTGTTATATATTAACGATAGTACATCATATATCTAACAATTAGTAGCATGAGATCTTAGAGTACAAAATGTTTGTAATAATAAGTATATAACAGTACTATACAGTGCCACATACCTCTTCGTTTATCTGTACCGATATTTTCATCGTCATCATCATCTAGGTCTTGCTCTACATGTTTTGTACGTTCATTCTCATTATACGATATGCTGTTGCTGGCCAGTGAAAAGTTTGTAATTTCTTCACACGCACCTGCGTTATCGTTTTCATATTCTGCATCCTGATTTTCAACTTCGGGTTCAGGTGTGCTTTCCTCATCTGAAGATGCGTCGTCGCCTTGAGCATGCTCAAGTAAACGAGATATACCAAGATCTTTCGTCAGTATGGATTGTCGGTAATGAGACCGGTGTATCTTGTCATGGTGTCCCATAAAATTGGCTAAATCGATAACTTGATTATCTGATAGATTTAAACTGATGCACTTAGTAGCTATATGCTTCCTTAACATTGTTCCCCGTAGAGTATTTGGCAACTTTGCACCAGACAATGAAGAATATTTTCTCATTAAAACGCACGCTCTAAGCCACTTGTGTCTGGTTTTATCCACACACGGTATACCAAACAGAAACGGATTTTTTTCTGGAACGCCTATGTTGCGTCGATATTTTAGTATCATTTTAATAGCAGTATGAAGGTCCGAATCTAAAAGTACCGGTACTGTTCTACCTAGTTTTCCACGAATTGTAAACCGTACGTATTTAGTTGCGGCTCTACGCTCTGTCGCATTTAGGGCTTTATATAATTCGGTTTGTGTCTCCTTTGTTACTGACTCTATATTATTTATATCCTCCATTAGAATGTGCTCAATCTCGCCCGCTCGCCTTCGATTAAATAATTGTACCGAAAGAAGTGTAGTTTCGGCTAACGTGTACCACGCTTCTTTAGAGAAACATGATTGTAATGCAGATAATGCCTCCGTTCGATGTTCCTTCAAAGAATTATACAATAGCTTAATGTCTTCCATTGAAGGCAAAACTACCTTCTTGTGACGGTGTCGCATAATATGCGTCTCAGCTACGGTCCTATTTACACTTACGCCAAAATCTTCTTCATACAATTTTAAAAAATTTTCTACTTTGACTTGCTTGTTGTGATCACCTCTTTTAATACATAAGCTACGAAGTACTTGTCCAGTCTGTTTTAGGAGTGTCCCCAATGTTGAACCAGTTGATGGCTTCTTAAAAGTGTTTGTGTCGATGTCGAATTCTGCCAAAACTTGTATTGCCGATATGCAATTATCATATAGCTTCGGATCGTAGACCGTTTCCAGCGATTCTATGTTTTTATCTATTCTTTTGATGGCGAGGAGGAATCGACCCAACAGTCTCATACGATGCCGTATCATGTCATGATGTCAAATCGTCTCTCATCACAGGGAATACTACTCTTTTCAACGTTAAAGTTGCACAGGGATGTATTCTACAGGTAATTGTACGACTGAGAATCCCAGCTGTCCTTGTATTCTTTATATGCTTATCACTCATGCACTCACGAATATGGTGCCTTATGTTATTTTTACTGAAAAAACCATGACACTGTGCGCACGCTAGAAAATCGGCTGCAGTTTTACCTCGCTGTGCAGAAGGTCTCCTGCAGACAATTAAGTCTCCTTTGTTTAACGTCGCATTGGTATTGTATTGAAAGTTTCCATCCTTCCTAAGCTTGTCAATTATTTTTCGTCGCTCTGGATTTCTCTTGGGAAGAAATGCAAATTTTTGAACTTCTGTCTCGTTTGCATGTACGGTTTCCAAATGTCGGACTATAGTAGTTTGAAATTTTTGGCAAAATAAACAGAAATTATTTTTTCGTCTGCCTCGGGAATCAGGAATGGTCATTTCAGAATCATCGCATCCGGTGTCGGCCTGTATGGCTGTAAGATTCAATGATCGCCGTCAGGACTGCTCAGTGGAAGTATCTTCGAGTTCATTTTCTTCAGCTTCTGTCTCCTCGTCGCTACTGACTTCCTTCGATTCCGGATTATAGCTAGATGAACTCACTGTTTCGGATTCAGTATCAGTCATTTCTGTCACATCCTCAGTTGTAGTGTGCACATCTGTGTTACTCAGCTGTGAATTTGTAGAATTTTCCAAGAAATTTTCCGGAACTACGGGACAATTCTCAGTCACATTTTCGGTATTGTTGGTATTTTCCTGCAAAATGCCTTCTGCAGTATCTTCGGAAAATCGTGTCATGTCGTACGTCACCATATCAACACTTTCAAATGCATTTTTAATACGCGTTAATCTAATAAACGGTAGATTCCGTTCCAAGTTTCTAAGTATTTCTTTCAGTATCCATCGTTGTCCTGAAATGCGCAAGACATTAATTATACTATCAAATCTATCTACATACATGTAATAATGAATAATTATTAATATATAATTAATAATTAATTAGAATTTTAAGCTACGTATAACTTGAAAGGTGACATGATAAAACATGATACCGACGTGCGTTATAAAAAGTAGCACATTTCATTTGTCTTACGAAGAAAAGCACATTTGCCTTCACTGTGAAAAGGAGCACATTTGGATGGTTGGCTACAAAAACTAGCACGTTTCGTCTTTGGCCACGAAGAATAGCACGTTTTGAATGTTGCGGCGAAAACTTACGCGTTATAGGTACATATTGTTTCGCCATGAGGAATAGCATATTTTTGATTATGTGGCAAAACCCCAAAATTCAATTGTAATCGAACAATTTTTATTCGTACGTAATGTTGCGATAATAATGACATATTATTGAAAATAGTCTGAATAATGTCATGTTTGAACTCATTTTCTTCGGAAGAGTCTTCACAATTCATTCGTGCCACTTTCATGAAAGTATATTGAAAAATGTAAACGTTATATTGTAGAATGCCGAACGCCGAACGCCAAGCACAAAACGTCGAAGACCAGCAACCGACCATTAGCATACAATGTAAGCAGATAAAGAATCATGCGTGAATGAAAATTTAAACTTTTACATTTTTCAATATATTTTATAAAAGCGTCGCGAATGAATTGAGGAGATTCTACTCATAAAAATGAGCCCAAACACGACATCATTCGGATTATTTTCAATAATATGTCATTTTTATCGCAACATTACTTACGTATGAATAAAAATTGTTCGAGTATACTTGATTTTTTTTCGTTTTGCGGCATAATCAAAAATATGCTATTCTTCATGGCGAAACAGGGAAACGTACGTGCATGTGTCTGTACAGATAGTATAAATGCATTTTTCGTGGCAAACTGAAACATGCTGTTCCTCGTAAGAAAAATGAAACATGCTACTTTTCGTAACGCACGCCGATATATACATACCAGAGGTGGTTATTATGTAGATAAAAAATTATTTAAATAACTCTTCGAATAAAAGATACTTTATCTTTATTCGTTATTCGAAGCTTGAATAAAAAATGTATATTTATTCGACGAGCGCCGATTGAATAAAAGATACTTTTTTTATTCGGGGCGTTTAATTCACAGCGTCGGTGATATTTTCATCCTTTATTTGTATCTTTTATCTGAAGACTTTGAATAAATTTATAAATAACTTTGGCCAGCCAGCCAGCTCGAAAAAACGCGCTAGCGAGCGTTGAGCGTCGAACGTCCAAGGCCAGCAACCGACCATCGGCATACAATGTAAACAGACGTAGATGAGAGAAGGAATCACGCACGAATGATAATTTAAACTTTTACAATTTTCAATATATACTAATGAAAGTGTCATGAATGATTTTGGAGAGATTCTCGCGATGAATATTATTTCATAAATTAAAGATCTAGGAGAAAATCTAACCATATGAACGCTCACTATGTAATTTCGAAAATTAAAAAATGGAATTGTTAATTTAATGAACTAATAAAATATTAATTGTAATTTTTAGCTAGTTAGTAAATCGAATTCTATGCAACACTGTTCGTAACAGAATAATAAAAAAATTCTATTTCACAAATTTATATTTTACATTTAATTTACTATTATATCAAATTAAAATAATGTTATATAAAAGTTAAAAATACCACGAGGTTTACTAAGTTTATACATAAGGTTTAAAAAATTTCATAAAAATTAAAACATAATGCATAAAACTTAGTAATGAACCTGTCTTCCTTTTGCAAACAGTTTTGGCATTCAGGAAGGAACATTAATTCCTTAATTGTTGAAATAACAGACAAAAAATAAACTTAATAAACCTCGTGGTATTTTTAACTTCTATGAAACACAATGTTAATTTAATTTGCGACGGTGTGCGACGGAGCCGCGCCCCTGACCGTTGTCGCTCGGGGGTGCGGCTTCGTCGCG
>NW_015374380.1:33883-35419 GCF_001272555.1 Dufourea novaeangliae | reverse complement strand
GTAATGCATAAAAAAATATATGGAAAAATTACAATTCGTTTGCATCGCAAAAAAAATAATCAAAATCCAGTCAATAACGATCAATAGCTCGATAGTTCCAGCGAGTCGCTTGAAGCGACTAAATTTAATCGAATAAAGTAGTCGCTCAAGTGACTAATATTAGTCGCCTGAAAGTAATCGCTTCAAGCGACTAATATTATTCGCCTGAAAGTAATCGCTTCAAGCGACTAATATTATTCGCCAGAAAGTAATCGCTTCAAGCGACTAATATTATTCATCTGAAGTTAGTCACTTCAAGTGACGAAAGTAGTCGCGATTAAAAAAATTAGTCGACTGAAAGTAGTCGTTGGTTACTATCGACTTAGTCGATAATTTTTAGTCGATGGTGCCCATCACTACTTCAATTCATTCATGACACTTTCATTATTATACGAGGGTAGTCCCAGAAGTACCCGACCTGACGTATAGATGGCGGTTGTTGTTTGAACATTGTTTGGTTTTACCAGCACGGGTGACCGGCGTAACTGGAGAGCAGCCAACTTGCTCAGAACGGTGTAGAGGACCACGAGGATATCACTGAGTTATGACACGTGTTCGTAAAAGAAAACTTTATTCATCCCGAGATCGGGAGCGGCGGATAGAGACGTGCATCTCTACCTAGAGTCGGAAGTCGAGCGCGGAAGAAGAAGAAGAAGAAGAGAGGGAAAGCGTCTCGACTCTTGGTTATATATGGCCCGAGGTTGGCGCTCCCAACCTTGTTGGGGCAGACTGCCTAGGCGAGTGTCTGGGGGAATTGCGCAGTGGCGCTGATATCCCCTGTTGCGTGGGCCCTCAGGGAATCCTGAGTCTCAAAGTAATTAAAGTTTGAAACACGTTAGTTTTATAGATAATTTTGAATAAAAAGGAAATTTTAACGATAATAATAAAAAACAATAAAGATTTAAATTAAAACTTTGAAAACTATATTTAAACTATTTAAATAAACGATTTTTAACTAATTTTAAAGGAAAACAAATTTAATTGATAAAGTAATTTTTATACGTCCTTTCTATTACAACGTTGTCGGTGGAATGGAATGTCTTTTCATTTCCCTTCGTATATCATTTTGTTTAATTACAAAATGTCCTTAGTTACTACTGACCAATCTTATAATTATTAATTTCTAAGATTTAACCTGATTCGTTGATGCGTTTCTTCCCGGTTATTGATAACGAGCGATTTACGTATTTGCAATGATTCTGAGCGTTAGCATAGGAGGCGAAGGCAACTGGCAAATGTTTAAACATTCGTTTGTAAGTGAATATTGACTATTTTATAATCTTGAAATGCATTTATTAAAAGGATCTCTAACAGATTTCACACTTCTTCAAACCAGTGTCAACTTCACCTTTACCCTCCTTTCCTATCACATGTGTTATTCGATTCAAACTTCGCGCTTGTGAAGCTTATGACATACACCGCTACGTGACATGAGCGGGGACCGCAACACCCCACACATGTTGCGATCCTTCTTTTTTTTTTTTTTTTTTTTTTTTT
>NW_015374380.1:33447-33694 GCF_001272555.1 Dufourea novaeangliae | reverse complement strand
CCCCAGCGCCAGCTCCGCCAGTTAACGGCGGAGCGCCCTCTCTGTGGTGGGGGAAGCAAGAGCTCCCCCCCGCCGGACCGCGGGTGCCACAGTCCCGCAATCCCAGCAGTCCCTTATTAGTCGCCTCTTACGACAGGCAGGGATTACCGTGGGCGTATTCTATTCCCCGCCACACAGGGAGGAAAAAGGAAGCGCACCGCCGGAAGGAAACGAACGTCCCCCCCCCCCCCCCCCCGGGGGGGGGGGC
>NW_015374380.1:32355-32887 GCF_001272555.1 Dufourea novaeangliae | reverse complement strand
GCCGACGCCGATAAACCTCAGCGTCGACCACCGCCTGGAGCTCGAACGGCACGACCCGCGCCAGGACGACCGCCGCCTCGTGCGACAGGGTGCGGTATCCGCGGGCGATCCTGACGGCCATGCGGCGCTGGACGCTGCGCAGCAGTTGCCGTCCGCGCCGGCAGGTCGCCATACGGGAGACCCGTAGAGCGCCATCGCCCGCACCACACCCGTGTACAGGCGGCGGACTCCCTCCCCCGGACCCCCGAGATTGGGCAAAAGACGACCCAGCAGAGTCGTCACGCCCTCGATCCGGGGGACGAGGCGGCCGAAGTGGCCCTCCCACCTCCACCCGCCGTCCAGGTCGAGGCCGAGGTACTTCAACCTCTCCCCGGCCCGGACGGCCACGTCACCCACCCGAATCCAGGGCTGGGGCGCTCGCCCCGACAGAGGCAGTCCATGAAATAAGACCACCTCCGTCTTGGGCGGCGATATCCGCAGCCCCAGGGCCTGGATCCTCCTGACCACCACGGCCACGGCCACCTCAACCATG
>NW_015374380.1:30959-31332 GCF_001272555.1 Dufourea novaeangliae | reverse complement strand
CCTGTCGGGCGGCGGATACATCCATCAGGATGTGGAGGTGGTCGCTCAGCGATTCCACCTCCTCCGCCACCCTCCACCCCGTCACGAGACGCGCGGCGGCGGGCGTTGCCCACGACAAGTCCACAATGGACTCGCCTTGCCACCGCACACACGTGCTCACGGACCCCCGGTTGAGCAGCCGGAGTTCCAGTCCCGCCGCCCACTCCTGCACGGCATCCCCCCGCGCGTCGGTCCTAGGGCTTCCCCACAGGGTGGACTTCGCGTTAAAGTCCCCCAGGACCAACGTCGGGCGCGCCGGACCACGGGACACCACGTCCCGTATATCGTCCAGCAGCGCCCCGAACGCAGCGAGGGTCATGCTCGGCGGAGCGTA
>NW_015374380.1:29243-29997 GCF_001272555.1 Dufourea novaeangliae | reverse complement strand
GCCACGCCCCGCGCAGTCGCCCCCGCGCCCGGCACCGCCGCAGCCCCGCCCCGCCTGCTCCGCCGCGACGGCGGAGGCGCGCAGCCCCTGCCACCCAAACGGTGCCCGGCCGGCCGACCGAGGTCGGTACAGACCGGGCACTTGGGGGCTTCGGTGCATTCCCGGGCCACGTGGCCGGTGCCCCCACACGAGTAGCACCGCCCGCCGTGGTCCGCATCAGACAGACAACCGCGACGTAACGTGCCCCTCTTCGAGGCACCGGAAGCACCGGAGTGGCCGGACCGCGAGTACCTCCACCCGCGCGGACGACCACCCGACCAGCAGCCGGCCAGCGGCCGCCAGTCTCTTCGCCACGGCGACGGGGCACTTGGCCCACACCCCGCCGAGGCCGGATCGATTGCGTATAACGACGCCGACCCGGATCCTGGCGGCGGTGCAGCCCCCGGCCGCAGCAACCGCCTCCGCCACCGCCTCCGCGGTGACCGACTCGTCGAGGCCCGTCAACAGCACCTCGGCGGTTTTGACGGGCCTACTAACACGTACGTCGGTCCCGCGGAACACATCTTCTAGGCGCCGCGCAAGGGCGTCCGCCCGGGCAGCCACCTCCGGCCCCGGGACCTCCAGTATCGAGGCCCCGGTCTGGCCCTTGCGGTAGCGGAGGTCCGCAATGCCGACGTCCGCCAGGCGGACGCCGGACTTCGCCCTCTGCAAGACCTCCGCATAAGAGGTCGAGCTGCCCGGGGCGACCGTGAGC
>NW_015374380.1:18589-28480 GCF_001272555.1 Dufourea novaeangliae | reverse complement strand
ACGCCCTCCGGGCCTCCCTCCGGTCGGACAGCGCCTCCACAGCGACGAGCCGGGCGCGGAGGTCACGTACCTCCCGCTCCAGCTCGATCTCTCGCTCGGAGAGCACCGTCCGTTTTGCCTGCTCTGCAGCCGCATAGCGGATCTGCAGGGCGGCTTCCCGGAGGGCCCGGACGTTCGTTCCCTTCCGGTTGGCGCTACAGCGCGCCACCTTTTCTATGACCTGGATGCGGTCGTTAATGACCGCACCCAGGTCCGGGGCTGCCACCGCTTCACCCGGTGGCAGCCTCACGCAAGATTTTGAGACCGGGGGCGGCGGCACCGCCCGGTCCTCAATGTCCTCCTCGCGGAGGCCCTGCTCTTTATGCGTAAGCTTGAGCAGCTTACGCTTGGCCTTTGCGAGTCCGCCCCTGTCAACAGCGACAGGGGGCCGCCCCCTCTTCCGGCCGCCCGTGGCGCCAGAGCCGGCCCCCCCCAAGCGCACCGACGAGGCGGACATCGTAGACCCGTCAGAGTCTACGTCCTCGTCGTCGCTGATGGCGACGACCCGGTCGATGCTCCTGGAGCTGAAGCACCTGACCAGGCCGTCAGGGAGTCGCACATGTTGCGATCCTCGGTCATCCCACGTAGTGATATATGTCATAAGCTCCAGAGGCGCGAAGTTTGAATCGAACGACACATGTAATAGGAAAGGAGGGCAAAGGTGAAGTTGACACTAATTGAAGAAGCGTGAAACCCTGTTAGAGATCCTTTTAATAAACGCATTTCAAGATTATAAAATAATTAATATTCATTTATTAACGAATGTTTAAACATTTACCAGTTGCCTTGGCCTCCTATCCTACCACTCAGAATCATTGCAAATATGTAAATCGCTCGTTATCGATAACCGGGAAGAAACGCATCAACGAATCAGGATAAATCTTAGAAATTAATAATTATGGATTGGTCAGTAGTAAGTAAGGACATTTTGTAATTAAACAAAAAGGTGTATAAAGAGAAATGAAAAGACATTCATTCCATCGACAACATTGTAACAGAAAGGACTAATATAATTACCTTTTATAAATTAAATTCGTTTTCCTTTTAATTAGTTTAAATCGTTTATCGTAATAGTTTAAATATAGTTCCAAAGTTTAATTTAAATCTCTATTGCAATTTATTATTATCGTTATAATTTCCTTTTAATTACAATTATCCATAAAGCTAACGCGTTTTACTTTTAACTTACATTGAGACTCAGGAATTCCCTGAGGGCCCACGCAACAATACATATAAAGGATGAAAATATCGATGCTATGAGTGAAACGCCATGAATACAAAAAGTAACTTTTATTTATCGGATAATTCTCGTTGAATAAATTTATTTAATCGACGCTCGTCGATAAAATTACTTTTTTGTTCAAGCTTTGAGTAACGATAAAAATTTTTTTATCTTTTTGTCTGTATTCACGATTTTTATTGAGATAAAAATGTTGCCCATCTCTGCCCCAAAGGAATCTCCCCCTTTATGTCGGCTGTGTTATAACCACCGCTAGCGCGGGAACCGGCTGTCAAACTCGCGTTCTGAGGGGGGTGGTTTCGTTAATATCACGTTAACAAAGCCTCGGATAACATTTTCGCTAAGTAAAAAATTGTTTCAAATCATCCCAAGAACTCCTCATTTCCGGCAAGAGAGACATTTTTGAGACACCCTGTATACGTGACACCAAGTTCACATAATTTTATTGTGATCTTTATGCGGAATAATGGAATAGACAGTACATAGAATTACCATCGTCGATGTAATTCTAAAAAAAATTAGCAAATGCATACGATTTGTGTATAATGGAAAAAGAATAAACTTTAGTTTCATATAAATTTATTCAATTCATTAATTTCGTACACTTTAATCAACTAATCACTTAAATTGCGTGATTAACAGGTAATAAATTTATCAATGTACAATTAGGAGGCAAAAAACAAATAAGTAGCTTTGACATAAAACTAAAAATATTTTTCCTTAAATTCATTCTTGGTGTTATCATTTTTGACATATTTTATCTATGATTTTTACACACTTTTCAATAGCATTATAGGCCACACACTGTTTTCTCAACAAAAAATTTAAGTGCATTGTTAAAAATTGCATTTGAAATAATTTCCTAACAATTTTCAAGATATATTAAAAATTATATATTAAGTTTTAAATACAAAGGGCAAAGGGAATTGTGTTTCTAAATTATCTTGTCAAGATTATAGTTTACCGCGATGTAATGTATAAACGTTTGATCAGCGATCTTAAAACACTATTTTATGTTAGCTCGTAGTGTGTACTATTTAATGAAAAACAATTGAATGACAAAAATTATTAAGGGTATGGCAAGATAAGAGGGTCAAAAGTGCAGCTAAAACAAATTGGACTCGTAATAGACCATTCGAAAGCTTATCCAATAGAAACAGTTTGTACTAAGTTTCAACCCTGTATCCTGCTCAAAGGAATAGTAATAGGGAAAAACGTACATTTCATCAAGAAATGGGTATTTTTTGGCATTATTTCACGTTTTTTCATTTTTTACAAGTAGAATTTTCAACTAAAAATCCTACAAAATTTCCCGATATACACCATGATAACTACAATATACTTGATTATTTTTCAGATTTTTGTATCCAATACAATAGGAGAAATAAACCAAAAACAGAAAATTACATTTCTCCCCTGTTACTACCCTTCTGGTTCAAAAACAGGGTAGAAATTTGGTAGAAATTATTTCCTCTGGATAAGCTATTGAATGGTCCATTGCAACTCCAACTTGGTTTAGAGGCAACTTTGACCATTTTATCCAACTATACCCTTCATTAAATGTTCACGAATTTATTGTGGAGATTGAAATAATTTAAAGATTTCAATTTCTAATAAACGATTCAGGCGATATTTATAATTGGTTAGGACTAAGTAAGAGTAATATACACAATAAATGAATCAATTTTAAAAGTCAGTAAATCGTTGGATGGATATTCTTTGTACAAGGATTTTCGTACAATTTCACCTTTTTAAACTATTCAAGAGTTTTAGTGTGATTTGAGCTCGAGATTTTAACGATCTGCAGCTTTGTCTCAGACTAGCTTGGCCGTACTTAATTATCATTGCACGTATATCATCTTCATCTTTATTCAGTCCCGTATTTAGTTGATACTTTTCAAGTTCAGTTAGCATCAGATCTAAATTGTGAATCCTTTCTATAAGTAACATCGCAATATCTTTCCAGCTCTGCAACAATATTGAAAAATTAAACTAACATTATTTGAAATTAATATGACAAGTCAGTTTGAAGTTATACTTTGAATTGTCTTACATGGCAATTATCATTTAACGGATCAGATTCTATTTCTTTAGAATACTTCTTTTTATTTTTCTTATGTGATGTCTGTGGTTGTAATTGCGTTGCGCAGATAGTACATATGGCACTAATAATTGCAAGAGACTCGCTACACGTAGATGCTCTTAATAGGAAATGCTTAAACGACACTGGAATTCCTTTTTCAGGCATGTCTATTGTCTGAAGACACGGAGATGCTCGTAGCATTTGAACACATTCAAAGTCAGGATAACGCGACTGAGATAACGATTCCGCGAGTCGAGCAATTGTCTTCAACTGCTCCGAATAATGGGCTTCGCGTAACCTTTCTACTGCGTCCATAGGAACCAGTATTTTACACGGTCTATTTCTTTTTCCTTCCGATTCAAACTTTTGAAGTGCCAATGGAATCTGTTCATTATCTAGCTGCTTCAATTCAATAGATAATCTACATAAAAGCGAAGAAGAATCTGACATAGCACATGTTGCCAAAATTTTCAGCATTAAATTCCTCGCTGCAAGTAATCTTAACATGCACACGCGTGTTTCTTCTTGCATCCTAGGATCTATTTCATCTTCTGTTAAAGGTTCCCATCCACAGACCACCTGTTTAAATGAAACGTATTAGTTTTTCAGAATCTTACATTTTCATCGCAAAATAACGTAGTTGACATTACCAACAAGTCACGATTATCCCGCAGAGAATTCAAACGAACTGAATCTTCGTCGGGTTGAATATGCATGTTATTTATAGTTGAGAAGAGCGATGTGGGGCTATCACACCAACTTAATTCTAGGAGCATTTTATCTACTGTAGTCATAACAAAGTGGAAGGAGTTTTCCAAACGTTCTCTTAACTCCACAAATTCTTGAATCTTTACAAAACTGCCATATTTATAGGCAAACGTTAAATGATCTGCACTCTGGTTATGTATTAGAAATTAAGTTAAAAAAAGTTTCTTGGCCTTTGAAGCAATTGCATATTACATAAATACATACATCTTTGCAGTTCGCAATGAAAAATCTATTGGAGTGATCTAAAGTTGTTGACGCCAAGGAAAGGTGGCCAAGCGGAGCTAGCAGTGGCGCATGTAAATGACCCAAAGAATCTAATTGAATATGTTTAACATCTAAAGACGTAAAAATGTTATCTGCTGCACCCACTAATCCTGCTTCCAAATATATTCGCACAAGTATAATTTTTATATAAAAGTTTGCTGGACTTGATAACAAACCGCGTTCTAATATCGACATTGCCCTATAAAATTATTTTGTTTATTTTTATTATGTAAAAAATAACTTTTCCAAAAATATTTTCTATAAAGATGACATCACCTGTAGAGATAAGATGCTTCATCGGTGTCGCACCACAATTCATGCAGTAAATCTGACGCTAAAAGGATATAAGAATCCGCAGGACAAAAATCTGTTGGTAATCTTTCTTGAATTGGACATAATTCATTACCCTTTTCATATAATTCACATAATCGTTCTACCAGTTGCTTTTGTTCATTGGTGCCTACATTTGGGGAATGATGCATACCACAGATACGACGCACTTGTTGTAAATGAATGTGCTTCTGCATTTGCTGTAAAGTAATTGGGAATTCTTCTGGTTTAACACCCACGTCTTTCTCTATCTAAAAACAAAGTAAAATTTTTAAGTTGAATATTATAATTAGGACCAAGAACCTTTCCTTTGAGTAACGCACTATCATATCTCATGACTCACCTTCTGTAGCAGTTCTAATTTATCTGCAGGTGTTAGTAAATTTAAGTACAATCGTAGATCTCCAACAACACAGTCTTTTTCTCCAAATTGTGAAAAATATTGATACATTAAATCCACAGGATCCGTAGTATTTTCAATAACTCCATCGTTTTTAGTACGTTTGAATAACTCAAATTTAGCCAAATATGGAGCCCTGACTTTTTTCTCTGATGTAGTTATAATCTTATCAAAAAAGGCTAAACACTCTTCTGGTTTTTGAAATTTAAGAGCAGCAAAAAGATAATCTTGATAGTATGCCCAATTGTCCATACTACTCATAATATACAAAGAATATGTAATACTAGATGATATTATATTTTGAAAATGTATTCACTATATTGTACTTACTTTTCACTGATAAGTTCTTTACACGCATTTGCTGCTTCAGGAAAACGATCCAACTTTAACAGAAGTGCTGCTTTGCGTTGTGGAACAGGTGACAGGTGAGAAGCTAAGGGCCCAGATAAAACATTTAACATTTCTTCACTTTTACCCTGAAGCTCCAATATCATTAAATAAAGTTGAACTTCCTGCTCTGCTTCCATTTTTCCTTCGTCAATTAATTTTAACACCTTGTTTTTATAAATTAATCATTAAAATTTTTAATAAAATAACTTATTTGTTATAAGAATGTATTAATTTAATCAAAATTTACAAACCATTCTCTCTGCTAAAGGCAAAATAACTCCTTTTGCTAACTTTTCATCTGCACATATAGCTTGCATAACTAAACTCATCACAGCCCAAAAATAATAAGGATTTTTTGGTTTTAGTTTGTATAAAGCAAGTGCTGTTTGTTGTTGTTTCTTATAATCTCCAACACGTACATAAGACATGAAAAGATGCGTTAATAATTCCTCATTTTTCGGATCTGCTTTAGCAGCAGCTTCATACACTTCACTAATCTTATTTGCTATAAACAAGTCCATATAGTATAGTATACTTATAAACAACTTCACATTCTGCGAAGTAATTAAACTTACGTTGATGTATCTCTCTGTAACAAATACTCATAACCTGTAGAGTACAATCCTCGCAGGGTACTTCTGAACGTACTTTATCCATAATAACTTGACACTCATCTTCTTTGCCAAGTCGTAATAAAGCCAAAGCTTTGAGCATTCTGGCACATTGATTGCTTGGATGTTTCTTAAGCACCTTATCTGCCTCTTGAAGAGCTTTCTTATTGTTTCCATTATCCAACCAATCTAAAATGGTAATACTGTAACGTTACATAACCTCATTACCGGTTAAATACCGAAGGTAAATAATTATGAAACTAAGAAATCAAACTTCTGGTCAACATTGAAACTATGAACAATATACTTGCCGTATATCGGACGTAATCGACGTTCGTTAACAATACTTTCCACATGGGCTTTAGACGCCATGATACTTTTTATGGTAATTTTAAATCAACAAACCGAAAGATCAAACATTCCTTCGTTGAATGCATTATAACATCATAGGGCAGATTTACACAGTTTTTTATACACGTTCGACTTTGTAATCATGAAAAACTTAAAATTTTTACTACAAATATGTTATATCTATAAAAATATTTCGTTAAAGAAACAAGTTATTTAAAACCATATACATGTGAAATATTTTCATATATTATTTTGAAAAAATTTTGATAAACAATCTTATAGTTTTAATAATTTAGAATGAATTGTTTCTGAAAGTACTTTGTTTACCTTTTAATCATTGCTATTTCCCGCATATACATTCTAGCAATAAATAACTCAATATATCATAATAGTTGACTGAAACAATACGTTTAATTATTAAAAATTGTAAATTCGTTCAAAATTGCGGTGTATTGTTTTACTTTTGTTTGTATTTACTTATTAATGATATTCCTAAAATTTATGACAACTTTAATTATTTTACTGACCTACTGTCGAGTTTAATAAAATATTCGAAATCCGTATTAAAAATAGTATTAATAGATCAAATAAATCACATTTCAATTGAATTTATCCTTATTCCTCTTAAATATACATTTGTTTGAAGAAGAAACTTATAACATTAAAAAATTTATAATACTACAAATTGTTTTCATGAAAAGTTTCCATTTTACTTAGTGATGGGCACTATCGACTAAGTCGATAATAACCAACGACTACTTTCAGTCGACTACTTTCGTCACTTGTAGTGACTAACTTCAGACGAATAATATTAATCGCTTGAAGCGACTAACTTCAGACGAATAATATTAGTCGCTTGAAGCGATTACTTTCAGGCGACTAATATTAGTCGCTTGAAGCGACTACTTTAGTCGATTAAATTTAGTCGCTTCAAGCGACTCGCTGGAACTATCGAGCTATTGATCGCTATTGACTGGATCTTGATTATTTTTTTCGCGATGCAAACGAATTGTAATTTTTCCATATATTTTTTTATGCATTACCTTGTAAACTAATCGTTTAAATTTCTCCGAAAAAGTCAGATCGTTAATTTTAAAAAGTTTATTTAATTGTTTAGAGTGCACGAATACTTTCGTGCCCCTTTTATATTAATAAGAAATTTTAAGTATTACTAAGAAAGAAGACGAACCAACTAGAACGGATTATCTCAGAATTCGACTCTGTCACTTGATAATGTAAACATCTAAAACTCTAAACATTACAGGAAGCAGGGGTGGGCTAGTATTACTAACGAAAATAAAAGATTCGTTCTTTAATTCTTTTACGAAGATTTATATATATTATATTTTACTGTTTATTATACATAATATTAATACGTTTATTATTAATATTGATACATTAATATTATGTAATATTAATTGATATTAGTAATATTATTGTAAGAAAAAACGATAAAAATGCAAATAAATAAGTCGTAACTATTAATGTTGAATCGATAATTTTACAAAAAGGTTTCGATGCTCGCCAGCTGAGAAGAACGATTCTTCTGTCCGGAAAAGCCCCTTTCTTTTCGTCAACGTTTGCTTTTCAAGTGCTTGAAGTAATTTATGACGGTCGTGGCTCGTTTTCGCTATATGTATATACTATTCTAATCTCAATATGTGATCGCTCGTTCATATTTGCTGTAATTATGTAACATTTTTTCAAAAGTTCATTAATATTGTATTATTATTAAGGCATAAATAATAATTCATACATTTTATTTATGTTCATAATATATTAATTACAAGCTATAGGAAAAATAGTATTTTATAACTATATCAATATTTCATATTAATATTGGTAATATTATTTTAACAATATGTTGATACGTATATTATTTCATTCAGAAGTTCATTAACACTTTGTATTTATATTGCATTACAATCAAAGTAGTAAAGGACTCGATTAATGGAATTCCAGATATTGTCAGTATACTAAAAACTTGCCGCTCTTTAGTCACTCATTTTAAAACCGGTGTCACTGCAGCAGATAAACTGAGAAGTATACAGACCCAAATGGGATTCCAAAATCTAAAATTAAAACAAGATATACACACAAGATGGAACTCATCCCTTGTTATGTTGGAAAGATTATATGCCTTGAATGTTCCCTTATCGGCAACTGTGGTATCACTATCCAGATATCCTACAATCCTTCCATCAGAACAATGGGACATTATAGAAGATATAATACCGTTATTGAAACCAATAGAATATGTAACTGTAGACTTGTGTGCTGAAAAATATTCTACCTTCAAAAATCATGCCATTAATAAGAGGAATTGAAAACGCCATCCAAAATATTACATCTATGACAATGCCCGGACTTGCACTAAACAATAACCTATTAAACAATCTTGATATTAGATTTGAATATATAGAAACAAATAAAATTACATCAACAGCTACAATAATAGACCCTAGATTTAAAACAGCAATTTTTCAAAGCGAAGGAAATGCACAAAGAGCAATAGAAACTTTGACATCAGAAGTTCAGAATTTACTAACCAACGTGCAAATTCATGAGAATAGACGTACAAACCCAGAAGAAGGAGAACCACTTAATCAGGATGCAGGATTTTGGAATTTTTATGTTGATAAAGTTTCCCATCTAACTAGACAGTGCTCTACACCTTTAGAAACCGCAACAAACATAACAAGGCAATATTTAGATCTGCCTTACGAAAGTATTAAAAGTGATCCCACTGCATTTTGGAATACACATGGCCACACAATGCCTGAACTAAACAAAATTAATGAAAAATATTTATGTATACCTGCAACATCTGTTCCATCAGAACGGATATTTTCCAAAGCTGGACAGATTATGTCAGAAAGAAGAAATAGACTATCGTCAAAAAATTTAGATCAACTCATTTTTTGAAATTGTAATATGGA
This sequence comes from Dufourea novaeangliae, assembly GCF_001272555.1. Lineage (NCBI taxonomy): Eukaryota > Metazoa > Arthropoda > Insecta > Hymenoptera > Halictidae > Dufourea > Dufourea novaeangliae. The sequence continues at coordinate 19,065 of NW_015374380.1, read as the reverse complement.
ATAACATAGGTCAAAATAGCAGGTAATTGTATAATATTTTTTTAGATGATATTCTTTTATTTTTCAATTCCTAATATAGCAATATTTATATCTGTCCTAGGAGAAAGAAGAAATGACAACATTAACAACTATCGAATAAAATTTGGTATGTATAAAAAATTAAACAATCCCATAATTTTAAATACCTGCTATTGTGACAACACTTATTTGATTTTAAAGAATTTTTCCAAGAACTGTGCAAATTATTGCTTATAACCTAATTGATTTTCACAAAAAATGTAGAGCAGTTAATTTTTCAAGTGCCAATATCAAATAGCTTACGAAAAATCGAATATTAGTAATTGTTTAAAAAAACTTATATACCACTTATATTTTTTCTTAATAAATTTCCAAAAGGTAAATACACCAATGGTGCCATGAAAATTTGACGATATAATCTATACATAACCACTAAAGCATAATTTCAGTCGACTAAA
>NW_015374380.1:13626-18493 GCF_001272555.1 Dufourea novaeangliae | reverse complement strand
TATATTTTAACAGTCGAATTTCGCTTTTACTCCTTCTCTAAAATATATTAAATCATGGCAAATATGTTAAACACTTGAAAATTATAAAATGAATAGCTGAAAGAAATGTATTAACAAATCAGGAATTATTTCATAATTTAATAATTATTTTATTGGCTCCTGGTATCTAAGGACATATTGTAATTAACAAGATGTAACAAAAACGATCGTTTTGTAAAGGAGTCCATTCCAGTATTGATCCTCGATAAATAAAGACGTGTTCTTCAAATTAAAGTTGTCTCCTTTAAAAGAAGTCTAAAATTTCCTAACGAGCAGAGTTCTTCAGGGCTCCACGGGCCTGGGGATTCACGCCTGATTTATCTCTTTTAAAAGAAATCCCTGGAAAAGGCCGCAACACACTATTCACGACTGTGATTGCGGTTTTTTTATCTTGAATGAATTTGCTCACTACGCTCGTAAGTCCTTGATCTTTAAACAGAAAAACGTATTCAATATGATTTTACGATAATTACATTACTATTCGTGTTTCTAAAAATCAGTAGAAAAAACAAGAAATTCTAAAAAAATGATTTGCTAGGTAACATGTAGATTATAATTTGTAATCATTAATTTATTCATTATTCTTCATTGTTTTTAATTATTTCTTCATTTTATACGATATAACTCGCATTTTTGTTTTGATGTTGTTAATATAAAATATACAGATTATGTGTCGCGTGTAAAGAACTGTTAGGTTTCTCCACCAATCAGAATTGGCCCTGCCAACCTCGTCGGAGCGAATTCCCTAGGCGCGTGCCTAGGGGAATGGCGTGGCAGTGCCAATCTAATACAGTAATACCAAAGTAAGTATAAATCACGTCTATATTCAATGATAATCAATTTATTAATAATATTATTTACAAAACTTAGCAACGATAAATTAAACATAAAAACTGAACATCTAACAATAATCAATAAACTAGTAACAAACTTCAACCTTCAAAATTGGCGCGCAAAACTACAAACAAGTCCCCATAAGGTTATTTGCCAGCACCGCTCCCTGCAGGGCAGCATGCACAGCTCCAAGCAAGTGATCCAGCAAGAAAACAAGCACCGTGTGTTGCGGGCTTAAAAGTCTTGATACCTTGGCGGTATTGATTCCTCCCTATCAGTGGCTGAACCACGCTGAACGCAACTATTGTTTCCCATTGTTTCCCATAACTGCCCATATAGCCCACAACCGCCCATAACCCACCATTCACCATAACTGACCATAATCGAAGACCAAAGGACTCGTCGATTTGATTTCACTACATAGGTCTTGGCATGTGGTCGTCAAATTCAGATACTAGTGCAGACTTTGGAGGCGGCTTTCTGGATAATAGTCGCAAAGGTGAACAAGACAATGTAAAAATACGAAGAGTACAAACTATTGTTCCTGTCATGATAGGACATTTACTTTCTGCTTCTTCTACCGACGAGACAAAATTCTGGGATATTTCTGCGCGTATGTTTACATTTCTTGGAATAGTACGAAACGTTCAAGAAACGGCGACGAAAATATCCTACGATGTTGAAGACCAAACAGGTTTGATTTGATTTAAAACTTTTTTTATTAGATTGAAAATTTTATGCGTTTGTAGCGTACACGATTATTTTAAACTATAGTAAATGTTTATACAAATGTTTAGAAGTTTTATTAAGTTCAAGTAAAATAAAAGCCTCATTAAATTTTATTTAGTCTAGTTATGTTTTCATACATGTAGTTTACTTTTTTGTTTATCTAATATGTTCTTCTGTTCATGTATTTAGGTACAATAACTGCGCTGAAATGGTTAGAAGCAGATAAAAAAGCATCAGACGTGACTATTCTGATGAACACATATGTTCGCATTGTAGGATTACTTAGAGAACAAAATGATGAACGTCATATCCTTATTTTACGCATGTGGCCATTACAAGATTTAAACGAGTTAACAAATCATATACTTGAGGTTACTTTTGCTACATTGAAAGCTGAAGCAATGGCAAAAAAGAATAAAGAATTAATAAATCATCAAAATGGTAGTACAGTTGATAAAGGGGCAAATGAAGATGTTCCTCATTACGGAATGACAGGAGACCAATCTTTAGTTTATAAAATTATAAATGCAAAAATAGATACAGAATCTGGTATTGAAAGAGCTGAAATAAAAGGGCAAGTACCACCAAGAATTTTGTCAGAAGTAGATAATATATTAGATTTTCTAGTTTCTGAAGGTCACATATATACAACAAGCACAGATGATCACTTTAAAACAACTTAAACTTATGTATTTTTTTCTACTTAAGATGTCCTAATTCAGTACATCTAATTTGAATATTTGTGTTATTACGTAATTGTATTGTGCAAGTAAGAGAACCAATTTATAATTTTGTCTGAAGTTACAAACAGTTTACTTTTATATATTATAATAGCTGTAAAAATTATTTCAGCTTGCAAATATATATATCATATCAAATAAACTCATTATACATATAGTTATGTTCCAACATTGAGTGGTTTACTAAACAATAATTATGTTGTAAAATTGTTTTTGTATTATGTTATTTTAAATCTATATTGTACACATATTGGAATATTAAATATATTTTTGATACATAGAATGTACTGCTAGAAGTGTTACAAGTTGTTTTTTTTTGTAAACTATTGTAGGTAACATTTTTTTTCAAATTCATTTGTGTAATATGGCATTTAACAGGATTTATAAGGTACAGTTTTACTATCTCCTCCCATGCCGAAAGAGTGGCTAATCCCAAATTTTGTTAATAGGATAAATTATTGTACAGTTGGATAATTTTACTAAAAATAAATATATTGCGTACTTGAGAAGATAAGATGAAAAATGTCTTGTAAGAAGAATTGCTTGCTTTATGAATTCTATGAAAATATAAATGGTAATTTTTAAAAGAAGAATCAATATGTGTTTACAAGTAAATGAACAACATTTTGAAACGTGAAAAATAATTTCCTAATTCATGTACTAGTTTGTATGTGTTTTATATCCGTCTCAAATATCTTGTTACAAAAGTCATTTTTCGTCATATATCTCAACTGTGCAAAATATGAAAAAAATGTTTGAACCAAAAATATTTATTTTTAGTAGGACCGAGGTACGTATAAGAATATTAAGAATAGACCGTTCATGTTATGGGAGTTGGTAGACATGGACATACATATACAGGGTGTTCGACTACTAGTGAGAAAAAATTTAAGGGGTGATGCTTTGGGGCAGAATAAGACAAAAATGAAGAATAACGAAATTGTGACAAATGCTTCGTTTGTTAGTTATAAGAGTTTAAAAATTAATTCAAATGATGGCAATCTGCACGCATAGAGTGTCAGCGGGGCAGGGTTCGTAAGGGGCGTACAGTCACTAAAGACTCAACGACGTGTAGGAAAAGTAGGTAGAACAGCTGTCTACTTACCCGGTAGAAGATGTTGATAACTTGGGACCGCGGTATTTGAGTCGAATTCACTTGTATCGCATTAACTCTGATTACTAGATAAAATTCTCAAGAAATGTAAATATCTTATGAATATTACCGAATAGACAGGCTTAATACCCCCTCTGGTTGTCACGTACAGTAATTGTCCTGTCCACGAGTATTCATGAAATTATTCCGCAGATGCATGTAGGCCACAGAAGTCCGCGAAAAATGTCCACACACACTGTGCGATTGTGCCAACCGCGAAAAGTGTTCACACATTGCGCGATTAATTAGACCCGCGCGCGGTTCCTCCGTTGCGTTTACCACTGTACACGTTACACAAAACACTCAAAATAATTAATTTATAACTACTATTCATATTAATGTTTAACGTACAATAATGACTTTATAACAACTATTTATATTAATTTGTAACCTGCAATAGTTAATAAAACCTCCAATATTTAATAAAACCTGCAATAATTAATAACATTTACAATATTTAATAAAACCTGCAATAATTAATAAAATTTACAATATTTAATAAAACCTGCAATAATTCATAAAATCTACAATGGTTAATAAAACTTACAATAATTAATAAAACTTACACTAATTAATTTGCACTATATAAATAGTTGTTATAAAACAACGACGTACGCTACATCACTAAATGATCACTACATAATCGCTAAATAAACGAAAACTTAGTTTTCCGAACGTGAATTCTATTTGCTCGAAGAAGGGAAAGGGCTCCGTTCGTACAGGGCAACTGATATTGTTGAAGTGATCCTCCCACAGTCCCTGTGTCTTCGACCTCCTGATGAAGCTAGCTGCAGTGCTTGCGAAACGTTGGGAAAACAATTCCGCAAGGACACAACTTACACCCGAAAGCCTCAACAGTGAGAACTATATGATGCCGGGCCGTGAAAGCCTCTAATCTCTGATCCTCCATCGTTAGAATCGATGTTCCGTAATAGGTCGATCCCTATTCTTTCATGGTCAATACCTTTTGGAAAGGAAAAGCTGCATTGGAAAGTGTTTTGGATATTCTTAGAGCAACATCTGTATTTCTTTTTCACACATCACTCGGGGCCACTTGGTCACGATGCCGAGGATGTGCGAGTCTGGACATTATAAAACTCTCTCTTGTCTTCTGCAGTGCGACCATCCGCGGATTGCCTGTAATATGTTGCTGCCATCGACGAAATCCTTGCCAGGGGATGGAAACTCCCTTAGACCATATACAGGGTGTCCCAAAAATGTCTTCCGACCCGGAAATGGGGCACCCGGGGGTTGAATTGGAACAACTTTTTCCTTAGCAACAATGTAAACTGAGGCTTCGTTACCGAGATATTAACGAAAAACCGCGACCAATCAGAGCGCGAGTTTGCCAGCCGAGTTCCCGCGCTAGCGG
>NW_015374380.1:11808-12755 GCF_001272555.1 Dufourea novaeangliae | reverse complement strand
ATTGCCAGGGTACCTACTCCTTCGAGATAGAAAACAGACATCACGTGCATCGGCTTAAAAATGTCCGAAATGAAGAGGACCATCAACGTATCCCTTGCTTCGAGTTGGAAAGTACAGTGTACATTGTCTATCTCGAGGAGCAAGGAAAAAATTTTACCGAGACGTGTCAGTTGACGCTGCTTGGCCCTGGACGACCACCCTTGTAGAGGCCGGAGCGGAGTTTTCGGTTATTTATGGCTCAAATCTTCGGCCTCGTAGCAACCGTGAACTCACAACAGAATCGACAATCGACAATTTTATTACAACTCTGTGAAATTGTAGTTCTCATGAAAATATTTCATACGTATTTTTTTTTAGTATTCCGTCAAATATCTCGGAAATTATTAGAAATATAAAAACCATATAATTTGCAATATTGTGTTTGTTTTTATATTGCATGTAGCAATATCATTGAATTCCAGAATAATCCAAAAAACATACAACCGTATTCGTTGAACTCTTTTCCGTAAATCATTGACACTTTGATATAGCTTTTAATCTCATTGAAATAGTCTGGAGTGTTAGCGATACCGTCAGTTGACTGTAGTAGTGGAGCGCCCGGTTCTTTTACCTGAACCGGGGCGCACCGCTGTCTTCAATAGGTTATTAGTACGTTAATATGAACCGCATCACTCTACCGATAGGCTTATTTTTCCAACCTGCGGGCCACTGTCCACACGCGAGCACAGAGAGGGAAAAAAGCAAAAGAGAACCGACAGCTGGTAACTGAGAAACACCCGCGCTAGCGGGGATCGCCGTCCTGCGGGGGGCGACAGTGTTCAACCGAAAGCGGAAACCTCCCTTTTACAACATAAGGAATCTGTGCTGGACCATATTCTGTGCGCCTAACCAGCGGATTGATATGTTCAGTTACTCTATATCAGGCATGTCAAACACGCGGCCCGCCA
>NW_015374380.1:2841-9777 GCF_001272555.1 Dufourea novaeangliae | reverse complement strand
CAATAAAATGTAAAATATTTTTTTAGTTTAAAAAATGACATGAAATATAAAACGACTATGTATGTATAATATACAATACATTGAGCTTGACATTGAGTCTAATAAATACATAATACATAATATAATCATTCTAAAAATCGTATTTTATTCATTTTTTCAACATTGAAAACATGCGGCCCCCAACTTAATACAAAATAGATCATGTGGCCCGTAATATCATATGAGTTTGACATGCCTGCTCTATATCTTCCTAGTATTGACTCAATGTACAGCAAAATTTGTTCAACCCCAGCCTCACCATGCAGTTTCAATGTGGAATAGTCGTCCGGTCTACCCAAGATGATCTTCAGTATACGGTTTTGAGCCGCTTGTACTTTTTTGATATTTGATTTTGATGCTGCAGCCCAGATATGAGCTCCATACATTAATACTGCCCGTATACAGACTTTATATATGGTGAGCCTGAGGTTGAGATTTAGTCGTGAGTTGCGTCATATGTGTGCGTGCAATGCCCCCGCTACAGCTCTCATCTTCGCCAGACGGTCGAGCACCGCCGGTCCCCAGTATAGTCCTCTATCGAGTACGATCCCCAGGTATTTTACCTCTCTGGACCACGGGATGCTGGTCCCCCGTATGGATAGAGTATTCCTATATAGGTCGGTTCTTCTTCTTGTGAAGAGAATCGCGACCGTTTTCGCAGGATTCACCGAGAGCTTCCACTGCTGAAAGAATTCAACAATATGGTCAAGGTATGCTTGGAGGCGGCGGAGCAGAAGATCTACGCGCTTCGACTCCATCAATATCAAAGTGTCGTCGGCGTACAGAGCTAGTTCGGCACGCTCAATCACCGGAATATCGTTTATGAAGATGTTAAATAAAAATGGGCCAAAGATGGAGCCCTGCGGCACCCCCGCCTCCACCCCATGGCGGTCAGATTCCGCCCCGTTGATCACCACAAACAATTTACGATCCGTAAGATACGATTCTATCAACTTGATGAAGGCAATGTCCAAGTTTATTTTAGACAACTTATAGAGAAGCCAATGATGCCAGACCGAATCGAATGCTTTGGACAAATCCAGAAGCACCGCCCCTGTGAGCCTCCCCACGTTCAGCTGATGTATAATGGTGTGGGCTACCCTGATCAGCTGATTGGTGGTCTAATGCTTAGATCTGAATCCAAATTGCTGATTAATAATTACCTTGTTTCTTTCGAGATGTTTTATAAAATGCTTTATCAGGCAACGTTCAAATACCTTTCCAATCAACGAGAGGAGACTCACAGGCCGGTAGCTCTCGACTTTATCCGTCTGCTTCCCTGCCTTATGGATAGGAATGACCCTGGCTATCTTCCAGGCCGAGGGGTAATAGGAAAACCCAATGCAGGACCTGAAGATGTAGTATATCTGTAAGATAATCCTATGAGAAGAATGTTTGAGCATTGGAGCGGTTATCCTGTCGTCTCCCGGTGCTTTTTTGTTCTTCAAAGCTTTCACGATTGCAGCAATCACCCCCGGCTCGATTTTTAGTTCGGAATCTAAATTGACCGTATCCATACGAGCGAGTGCATCAATGAACGAATTTACTTCCGGCTCATGCGAAGAGGTGATGTTTCTAATATTACTATACACTGAGGCACAAGCCCCTGCCAGAACCTCGGCTTTGTCCATATCAGATGTTAATATCACCGGCGGGACCCCCCCATCCGCGAGCGGAGGCATCAGTTTTCTTTCACCCGTTAATATTCTGTATTGGGACCAGAATGTGTTATCAGCCTTGTTCAAAGATTTGAGTCTCGAGCTCCAGAGCTCTTGACGGAGCACACTGACACGATGGCTGATCTCTCGGGACAACAGCTTAATCATGTCACGGAAATAGACCGCGTTTGTAATTTGGAGTTTCTTTCTGACTCTTCTCCTATACGATATCAGGCCTGTCAACATAGGATCGTTTGTGTAGTTTGGATGTAGTGCCTTTTCAGAAAACGTTGAGGCCCTCCGGTAACAAGCAATCAGAAAGGATTCTAACGATTTAATGCACTTTGTTATCTCATTTACGCTATCCAACTTATGACAAATATGGAAGCCACAAGTATACTCCCTAAATTTGTCCCATGAGACAGTTCTTAATAAATATGTCCAGAGTGGACGGTCTATTCCGAGGGCCTTTTCTGAAAGTGAAGTTGTCCGGAGAGATCAGCCTATACGTTGCCCTTGCTGCATGTTTATACAGTCTAACCCCGTTTGAATTTGCTGAGAAATTATTCCATGTCCTATGCCTGGCGTTAAAGTCCCCGCCGATGATATACGGAGCCGGGAGGCGAGCCAGCTGGTTTAGACCCTGTTCGGAGATGCTTGTGCTTTTAAGAACGTAAGCCACTGCAATCGTGACTGCTGGATACTTCAGTCGAACGGCTGCCAGTTTCATTCCTGCAATAGGTTTTACCGTAAGTTGCCTATACTCAAGTTCATTATGTATTAACAGCGCAACTCCCCCCCTCCGCCCCCGTGACCGGGGCCGTCCCTATCATTTCTGACAATTTTATAACCGGGAATCGTGAAAGCCATGCTAGGCTTCAGCCACGTTTCGGTGATTAACGCAACGTTTATCTCGTACTTCTGGAGATACATTATGAGTTCATTTCTCTTCCCCCCCAGGGACCCCGGGTTCCAGAGAAGGACCACAGGAAAGTTGCTGCTTAATCCAGAGAAGCTGCGACCTCAGCAAAGGCTGCAAATTGCTCTATCTCGGAGCTACAATTTTGCAGTTTAGCTAAAAGGAGCTTGGCCGCCCCAAGCATCTTACTGACATTACATATTTTGTTTATTTCGTTGAAGGTACGAAGTGTTTCTTCAACGGTGGAGAGACCCTGCCTCCTCGGAGCCCCCTCATGTATCACAGGTTGCGGGCCATGAGACCCTTTAGTTTCGCCCCTCCCCCCCCATGACTTTGGGAAAGGACGAGGGAATTTTCCCATCTACACATTGGCTCCCCGGGAGGAGAGCATCCCTATAAGAGACCGTAGGCCTTACATGGGCGGGGTGAGACACTCCACCCTGGTGAGATAATAACGCTGGAGGAAACGGTATGGGACGTGGCTTCGGTACACGATTTGCCAGATACTTTAAAAGGGAAGGGCATTTAGAGCAATTGGCTGTGTGTGGATCTCCACAGTTGGCACAGCGTGGGGGGTCCTCTCTGGGCTTCTTACAGTCCGCAGATATATGACCCTCCCCGCATTTAACGCATTTTGAGGCATGTCCACAATTGATGGACAAGTGTCCAAACGCTTGACGCGGAAGCACTGAGTGTATGGTTTATGGGACATAAATTTGTCCCAATACACTCTTGTATAGAACAGGAAACCGAGTTTTTTCACCTCGGACATTGTAACCCCCTGTGGGAAGGCCACACGGTATGTGCAATAACCTCCTACACTTTCCTTGCGAGCACCTAAAGGGGTGCAGGAAACTGGCGTTAATCCATGAGAACTAATTTCATCGATTATGTCCTGAGGGTCCATACGAGGGAGCCCTTTTAGAGTGAGAGCCGAGACTCTTTCAGAGTTTAAAGTGAAAGTGTGACAGGAATTATTTTGGCTGATTAGGGCCTCTTTACAATCCCGAAAATGGTTAACCTCAGCAAATTGAATTCTGAGGCGATTTCCTAGGAACTGTAGTTTAAAATTCTGCCCATAAGCCTCAGAGAGCTGACGGGTGACACGGACGACATTCCCGTCAAAACCAGATACGTAGATGGGCGGGGGGCGCACTACCCCCCCCCCCCCCCCACCCTCCCCCCTGGGCAAGCTGCCAACGTCTAACTTCTTGCTGCGTTGATTCGCATCCGCAGAACTCGGACTCGTATTTTTGCGCTTCTTATTAGAGTTATCCCTAACAGGAGCGGTATTTTTGTTTTCCCGATTTTTGAAATCTACTGAAGGGGTATCTATAAAAGAATGAAGTAATTGGAAACGATTATGAACCGGCACATTTGCTTCCATGCCGCCATTATCACTTTGCATTGCTACCGCGCCTGCGCCGTCAGCGATCACGACATCCGCGCATGCGTCGTCCGAATCTTCGGACATACGCATTGGTAATACCCGGAGTGGGGGAAACTGGGAAGACGAGCATGGCGGCGGTGTTCTCGCGCGCGCATCCTCGTCCGTTTTCCCGACCACGCGTGTGGTCGGTTTGGCCTGAATAGCGGCCATCTTGGGGAGCTTCTTTCTCTTCCCTTCAGCAATAAAATCCTCGATCGAAACCACGACCGGGCTATTTTTGCCCTGCTTAGGGTCCATTTCACCCCCCGACACAGGATCGGGGGGTAAAGTGATGAAAATATTATCGGGATCGAACAAAGAGGGATCAGATTGACTTACCGAGATTGGAGTATCTGATTCAAGATAATACTGTACTGTCCCTTCAGAACCCTCCTCAGCTGATACAATCGAGAGCGAATCCGGAGCCCTTAGGTACTGTTCCACCAGCTTGGAAACCCTTGAAGGAGATGCGGGGGGAGCCAGGAACTCTTCCGTCGTCGCTCCTTCAATCGGGGCAGGAGCCGCCGATATCGTCGTCCTAGTTACGTCTCTGGATTCGATATTATCCCGAGTCAGGCCACATTTTAATTTCCCAGATCCATCAGGGACACGTTGAAATTCACTCGCCTTGCGTCTCACCGCAAGGCGTTTCGATAAGATCGTGGGGCGGCGGTCCGGCGGCGCCAGCCCCGATAAACCTGAAGCACACTAGGATTATTAATAGTTAAATTAGAGATCTAACTATGAAAGAATTAACGAGAATTCAAGAACTGAAGATAAGATTACGCAATTCCCATGCGGGAATTGACTGGAACGATATTACGTAATACCAACACAGTAGGACGTATGGAAGTCGAAGCACGAGCGCGAGAGCAAAACAAAACACGTCCGACCTGTACGGCGACACGGCAGCGACTGAACCGATCCTGGTCATCGACGGCCGAAACGGTTTATGGCAGGGTATCGCCCAGTTTGCAGGTGATCGCAGGTATACCTCACCAGCCGAAATTAAGGGTTGTAACAAGGGCGTCCTGGTTATTCCTCCGAATACGTACTCACTTCACTGCACGACCACTAACACCGATCACCCGACACAATCACTTAATGTATTTTTCATCCAACGTGTTGTTACTATGTTAGGAAAATTCGTGGCCCCGGAAAGGGCAGATTGTTTTCAATTTTTCAGATGTTTTACGTAACCAAACACTTGCACAGCAACACCCGCATATCCGTTATTCTGTACGTACCTTTTTTTTTTTTTCGCGGGGGAAATGCATTATGCATACCTCGGAGTCCTGGGGTGGGACTCCGAGGTAGTGTGGAACTCTCACCCACTAAAACCCCCGCGGCAGCCTTCTCGGGCGGAACTCGGCGGTGGCGAGATCTCGTATGAACGCACCGCCACCGCCGCGTCTGTGCTCCACTTATCGGGGAGCCCGTTCCGTGGGGACGCTCGAAACGCCCCCCAGAGGTGACCGATACCCCGGTCACCCCCCCCTCCTCTACTCCACCAGGAACCCCACCCCGACTGCATCAGCGGCCCCGGTGGACGCGCGCGCGAAGGCGGGAGCCACAGGAGCCGAAGCTCCGATTCCCGATGTCCACGTACGCGTCCGCCCACACACGCAGGCCTCGCCTGCCGGGAAGCGAGGAGACACCTAGGGGGAGGGGACCCGCCCCGCCCCCCGGCACCATCGGGGCCGGCTGTGCGGGCCCCACGGCTCCGCCCACGACCCCGCCTCGCTCTCCTCTCTCGACGAGCGGGATCACGCGCCTCGCGGTCCTGCTCGTCGTCCTCCTTCCGCGACACGACGGTCTCGCAGAAGGAGGACACCGCCCTCCACGACCTCCCGCTCCCCACCATGACCGCAACCACGGCCGGGAGCGAGAGGTCTCCCCCTATTTCTAAACAGAGTGCCCGCCTCTCCCTGGCAATGGCCGGGCCCTCCTCCAGCACGTGCTGCGCGGAGTCAACCTCCGCGCCGCACTGGTGGCACTCTGCCGTCGCCTCGGCTCCAACCTTCTGCAGGTACCCCCCGAAGCATCCGTGCCCGGTGAGCACCTGCATGAGCCGGTAGGATAGCCTGCCGTGCCGACGGTCCAGCCATCCATCAAGGACAGGCAGGACCGCGCCCACGGCTCGCTGCCGGACGACGCCGCTGTCGTACAGCTGGCGTCGCCACTTTTTACGAGCGAGCCGCCGGCACTGGCGCTTGATCACCTCGACCGCGTCGTCCGGCAGGTCGACCCCGTTCCGGCGGAGGCCCTGCAGACACCGATACTGATTGGCGTCAGCCTCCGCCTGGAAATCAAAGGGCACGACCCCCGCCAGGACAGCCGCCGCCTCGTGGGAGATGGTGCGGTACCCCCTCGCAATCCTGATGGCCATGCGGCGCTGAATGCGCCGCAGTAGTTGCCGGCCCCGCCGGCGGGCCCACACGGGTGACCTGTATAGAGCCATCGCTCGCACCACCCCCATGTAGAGGCGGCGGACCCTCTCCTCCGGCCCCCCGAGATTGGGCATCAGCCGACCCAACAGGGTCGCCACGCCCTCAATCCGGGGGACCAGACGGTCGAAGTGTCCTTCGAAGCGCCAGCGGCTGTCCAGGTCGAGGCCGAGGTACTTCATACGTTCCTCGACCCGGACACAGGCGTGTCCTACTCGGACCCAGGTCTGGGGGACCCGCCGCGAGAGGCAGTCTATGAAACATGACTACCTCCGTCTTTGGCGGCGAGATCTGCCACCCCAGGTCCCGGATCCTGGCGACGATGAGTGCCACCGCCACCTCCGCAATGCGGATGGTCCTCGTCCACTCTCTCCCGACAGCGATGATCAGCGTGTCGTCCGCATAGCAGACGACACGCACACCGGGCGGGAGGAGCCCGCGCAA
>NW_015374380.1:0-1005 GCF_001272555.1 Dufourea novaeangliae | reverse complement strand
CCCCCCCCCCCCCGAAGACAAATAAACCTACCGATTATTCAAGCTACACTCGTCTCATTTGTTCGACCCCTGGCAGCCGACTGAGCTGGCCTCCTTCCTCCGTCCCGCCGCGACATTCGTCGCAATCTCTCTTCTATGGTTATACATATTCCACACGTGGCTATTTGCAACAGACTGTCGCTATTGCGTTACTACGCGCCGATCTCCCCATACGCTACCAGATGGCGCGCCGCACATACCCATATAAATGTACTATACTTAACACGCCTCCTTACATTTATATTCTTTACATTTCTTACATTTAACATACGTTCTTAACATTTAACATATTTCTAAATTTTTCAAATTTTTCTTTACATAGTGCTTTAGTAAGAATATCCGCCATATTTTCCTCGGAATCAACTTTTATAACATTAATAGTACCTTCTTTATAGTTATCATTCACGAAGTGATAATGTCTCTCTATATATTTTGATTTCTTAGTAAAATTTCCAGGCTTCCGTTTCCGGTAAGAGAATTGCGAATAAGTGTATGAGTAAGAGGTGAGAAAAAGAAGAGAGTATAGAGGAGTGAGAAAGAGTAAGAAGGTTGCAGTGAGAGAAAAGGACAAAAGGAGAGTAGTTGTGCAAGTGGGGATATAGGGATGTTACGTCCCGCGTTGCGGTCGTTACTTTATTTATATTTTCGGGTCCTGGCTCTTTTAAGGTGCTAAAGCACGCCCTGTCTAAATTTACCGGTGATGTACGTAATTAGGATATGGATCGGGAGGGATAGGAAATCACTCTCATTTATAACAACAACAAGATATATTCTAATGATGAATAAAATAAAATATACAATTAAATCTTAACATACCAATGATGATGAATGATTAACGCTTGCGGCTGGTTCAGTCGTGGTTTCGGGTCCTTAGGGGGCGGAATACTTGCTGGCGCTCGGAGCCGTGATGCAGGGGTCGGGCACTGCGGGAACTCGTCATCACCGTCTCGAACGTCACACTTCGCG
>NW_015374379.1:1320-16588 GCF_001272555.1 Dufourea novaeangliae | reverse complement strand
AAGTTATGTTATGATACGTACCGAATTCGTCTTGAAATCCTTTAACAGATAGGCGTAAAAAAATTGTAGGTTTATTTGCAAAAAAAATTGAAGGTGACCTTGAAAAATCACGAAAAAAAAAGAGTTGATAACAAATTTGCTATAATCACGTTAAAGCTCTCTTGAAACCAAGCTATACCTGATAAAAACATTTTCTATCGGACTGCTAATAACAGAGTAATCTATACTGATCACGATTCATGGTTCACCCTGTATAACTAACATAAACCTTCGGTACGTACTTATTAAATTTTCATTATAGTCTCAGATTAAAAAGTTGTAAAAAACGATCTTTACTATTTTGTTCGCGATTTCGACCAATTGCAAATTTTTCAATTTTTTGTACACATCATTTAGTAAACTAATGTCACCAACTTCACAAAAGAACTCAAGTCATTTGGACCAATTTGAAAAAAGTTGTTCAATTTTTAAGGGTATACGACCAGAGTACCGAAAAGGGTTTAACAGCGATTGTAAAATTGCGTCCCGTGGCCGTTAACGACAAGTTCCGTCTTTGTACGGCAACAAAAATGCGACACCCGTTGAAAGGCCGTGTAAGGTCCCACGATAGATAATAACACGAGTTTCGAGATGTCGACAATTTACGTGCGTCCGACCATGGAGCCCGTTGAATAAATACCAACAATAGCGATCGCGATACGACCAGAGCCACTCGTCGAACAAAAACGACACTTCGCCCGAAGAGTGGACGTCTGCGCTCTCTCTGTCCCCGGGGGCCACCACCTGTTCGTGGGAAATATTATTAGCACCGGCACGGGAATCCGGTGTATGCCCAACGGATTCGAGGTAGGAAATTAACCGTCGCGTAATCGAAAGGACGCGTAAGTATTGAACTGGATCGCCACGAGCGTTACGGTCTTGTAAAGGTGGCATTTTGCCAAATCAGCGTCAGGCGCGTACATTTGCATTTGAATTGCTACTGAAGTAGACGTTACACCGTCGAAAATAACGAAATAAAATGAGGAATAGATATAGGTTGCACTTCGTTTAAACACTGACGCATATAGAAGATTACATGGTATTTCCCATCAGCGTCAGGCGCATGGGTTTACTGCCAGCGTTAAGTGCGTGGGTTTGCGTCAGAGTAGCTACAGAAGTAGACGTTTCACCGTCGAAAATGACGGAATTAAATGAGGAATAGATATAGGTTGCACTTCGTTTAAACACTGACGCATATAGATCACGTGGAATTTCCCATCAGCGTCAGGCGTATAGGTTAGGAGCAGCTACTGACGTAGACGTTACACCGTCGAAAATAACGGAATTAAATGAGGAATAGATATAGGTTGCACTTCGTTTAAACACTGATGCATATAGAAGATTACATAGAATTTCCCATCAACGTCAGACGCATAGGTTTGCTGCCAGGGTCTGATGCATGGGTTTGCGTCAGAGTAGCTACAGAAGTAGACGTTTCACCGTCGAAAATAACGGAATTAAATGAGGAATAGATATAGGTTGCACTTCGTTTAAACACTGACGCATATAGGAGATCACGTGGTATTTCCCATCAGCGTCAGGCGCATGGGTTTACTGCCAGCGTTAGATGCGTGGGTTTGCGTCAGGATAGCTACTCAAGTAGAGCTAATCAAAATAGAGGTCCCTCTTATCTTTAAATTATTATTTTTTTAGTAGAAAACGAAAATTCCCACCGTTTCTTTTTGTCCTTACGAATTACTTTATAGAATGTCGAATTTCCCATGAAAATCCGCAGTCTAATAATTACAAATGCCTCTGCTCCAAACGGAATACCATTCGTGTGCGATCGTGCCAGGAAGCGACTCGTATCAATAACATTTATTCTATTTGCTAGCGTGACTAGAGATTCTGTATACTACGCTAAGGGCATCACCCTTTCTGACCGACTGTTTGCCCGTAGCGTAAGAAAGAGAGACCGACAAAAGGGAGCGAAACAGGAGATATTAGCTTACGGGTAGGAAAATGCGTCGTAATGGTGTCCCGGCTTGGGCGTACTTAGCTAATCAAACCGTATTCGTATGTATAATTCGGGATCAGGTTATCAGAGGGCACGCGAAGCATATCGGAATCGACGAAGGTATGCCTTTAGGACACGTGAAAAAGTACGATAGAGCCTCCCTTATCCGAACTATCAGACAGATTGAAGGATCGCATTCCATAGGTGCAATTCGTGACATTCTGAATTAAACCGTTGTTTGGTTCCAACATCCTGTACCGTCAATGATTCGAACGTGATCTCATACGCACCCCCTGAAACCTAACAAATATAAAAACAGCAATTTTTATTAAAAAATATATATATACAAATTATACATTCGGAATTGTAGAATAACATTTTCTTAACAAATTAAATTTTTTGTTTATTTTTTCCATTTAATATCGTATTCGTTATTTAAACAATGTATTAAAAAAGTTGTAAGATTAATAAGTGATTATATTTGATTAACACTAGAACTGCCAGCATTGAACGTATACTAAATTAAATTGTATAATACAATAATATACAGAATACACAAGGCAATCTGGCATTGTGTAGCATAAAATAAAATCTGTACTAAATTAAAAGCCAACATAAATTCCATCAAAAGCACCGTTATAATTCCAGTAATGGTAAAATAGTAAATCTGTAATCTGTTATTTTGACAGGTTTGGTAGTTCTAGTGTTAAACAAATAGAAAAGGACCACATTTTCACGATTAAAGGGCACATAAACCAAATTTTTAAAACTCATAAAAAAAGACGAACATTATTTTTAAATCATGACCTCTGTTTTCAGAACGTTTAAAGGACATGTTACTACACCTTCAAATAGAAATAAGTTTTTATTGCATTTCTTTTCATTAAGTAATACTCTAATGAAAACTGCAAAGTCAATTTTCTTAAAATAGCGTTTTGACATACGTGACATTTTTCCATCAATGGCCTCAGTTAAATAGCAATAGGATTTAGTTAACCGGAACATCAATAATGAAATTTAGAGTTAATGATGAACATTCTACAGATTTATATTAATCGTTAAAATGCCTTGAATGGACAGAAATTTAAAAAAGCAAAACGAAATTTATAACTCGATCTAATATTTAAAAATCAAGATGATACTCGTAGATAATATTGCCTTTCATTGTAATAAAATTCCGTCCAACTATCGTATATAATCTAATAGATTAAGACGCTGTCGACGTGCTTAATTCTAACAGAGACATCTATCCGATCGAATTACCCCCGAGAATTCCCGGAGTCGAACTCGTATATATACACGGGACCATGAATTCGATTAGGATTCGCGTTGATCTATTTGCTGAACGTCGGTATAAACGTGTACGGCATGTCCGCAGATTTGAGCCGCGTGCCACCGAGCAACGGCGTTATAGAATTCCCTCGTTCCGTATCGAATTCTGGGGGTTTCCCCCCCCCTTGTGCCAGCGTGCCATTTATCTCGGCCCCGTCTACCCTCCTAATAATGGCAATCTTCCTTACCGAAAGACATGAAACACTTTTCTGTCGACCGTTTGACGTTTAGGGTTTTAGGAAAGAATCGAAGTAGCGACCCCTACATAATAAACATCGATTGTCGAGTGAAAAATCTTGCAGATTATGTCAACGATAGGTGTATGGATCATTCCTCGTCAAACGGATCACTTTAGTAGAGGATAGATCTGAGATTTTGCTGAAATTGAAATAAGTTATAGTCCATGTGAAAATAGAGGGGGTTTAAGTCATCGTTTTGCTGAATTCGAAATTGTTTAAAAGATACAAACCCTCGAAGCTGGCAATTTTCACTAATTTTGTACGAAAAATACTCATCGCATAAGAATTTTTATCTCCGCAACTATTATAGGTGTGAACTTGATTCTTTGTTTATTTCAGTTGTTGGGAGTCGTTTTTTTTTAACTAATTTGTTGTTTTGTATTTTCGTGTTTAGAGAACCTGTGAATTCATTAATATAATTTCTTTATATAAACTCATTGAATATAGAGGCGAGATGTCGCAAGATGATAAGGAAGAAGAGAAATGACATAGGCGAGTGGGATACAGATAAAAAAGGAATAAAGGAACTGAAATAAAAACGAAATTTGTAGAGAAAGTCTTGTAATGGCCTGAGGGCGAACATTAATTAATGAGTAATAAAAATATGCACTGAATAATAATATTTCCAAAAGTTTGTTTAATAAAATTAATATTTCTACTAAAAATACATACGTATGTTATAAAAGAGTACAGTAAATCATCGATGAGTGTTCGAAGGCTCGTCGCCACTGACAAGGAGCGGTTCTCAGGTGTAACGTTGACTTTTTGATGAGTTTTAGTACAGTGATAGAACTTGGAATTCTAAAGTCAATGATATTTATCTCAGCCCCATATGGCCATTAGTTTATGAAATATTTAATGTTCAGTGCCGAGGAGCCTTCGAACACTCATCAAGGATTTACTAAACTTATATATATTTCATGAAATTATGAAAGTTATCGATTAATCTGTTCTTCTAAATAGAGCAAAACCAGCAAAAACTTTTGCATCGACCCAATGTAATCTTCATCCAGTAATATCTACTAATCATTATTCGTCGTCATCGACAAGATTTCTCAAGGTTCGCGACTGGCAACTTCGACACCTGTAACTCAACCTGGCATCGTCATTCCCCGCGTACCGTAAAATTAGCAATACAAAACCATGACGGGGTCTCTATCATGCGGGCACGACATTGATATTCACGGTCGACTTTATCGATGTTTCCACTTCGACCGCATTGCTGAACCCCTATTTGATTCACGGACACTCGAGACAATAATTATCGCAACCTTGACCATCCTCTTTCCGATAATGACTTTGGAATTTCAAGAGGATCCAGGAACACACCTCTAGAATCACCGAAGATGAACGTGCTTTCTATTTCTGTCACGTTGGCAAAAGGAGCAGCTTGTTAAAAATAGGTTGTATTTGCACTGTCTTTAAAACAGAACAATTTTTCGATATTGGACCAAGTGACTTCAGTTGTTTTGTGGAATTATAACGATTAGTATACTAAATGGCGTGTCGACAAAATTTTGAAGAAGTTGCAATTCGTCGGAATCGCGAAGGAAATAGCAAAAATCGCTTTTCACAACTTTTTTACCTGAGACTGTAATGAAAATTTAGTAAATACATTTGGAAGATTTATATTAGTTGTATATAGGCTGAAACTTTTATTGAAATCGGATGATACAGGAACAAACGATAGGCGTCGTAAGAATTTTTAAGTTTACTACAATTGTACAGGCTTCTCTCGATTATCGTCCCGAACTCAAGTCCGCGCCAGGACAATAATCTTATAGGAAGAAATGTTTCAGACCCGTGTAAATTTTTGTTTTGTCCGAAACCCGAGCCTCAACAACAAAAACGGAGGGGCAACAAAGTATGTGCTTGACAGGTTTCACGCCCCCCCCCCTCCAGTGGTGGGGATAACGCCTGGACAAAAATCATGTAGAACAAGTCAGACGATAATCGAGAGGAGTCTGTAGGTCGAACATCGCGAAAATATGCGATTATCAATATTTTTAACCATTTGTATATCATGGCAATGTTAATCGTAATTGTATTTTTAAATTTTTTATTACATTCTTGCATGAAAATGTTTTAACATGCGATCTTTACTGCTTTCTTCGCGATTCCGACCAATTGCAACATTTTGAAAAATTTTGTTGACACGTCATTTAGGAAACTAATCCTTCTAAATTCATAAAAAAATTCAAGTCACTTGGCCCAATTTTAAAAAGTTGTTCTGTTTTAAGGAGTGTGCGAATATTTTTGTTACACACTGTACAAATCAATCAACTTCTTTAAAAGTGGGGTTCATAACTTATAGGGTTGCATAGTTCCGAATAATTCCCCACGATTTTTTAAACAAAGATAACAAATTTACATTACTTTTTGGACCTACCCCGCTTGATTTTTCGTTTTAGTGATATAATTTAAAAAAAACTATTTAAATAACGGCAGTGAAATAGCGTCACGTATTGGCAAGGTGTAGTAGTAGCAGTAGTTTTTTGCAAATATCTCGAGTACATTACATTTTCGATCTGCCCGGCCTGATTTTTCGTTTTAGTGATAAAATGAAGCTGTTTGAAAAAACAATCGCAGTGAAACAGCTAAAATTGAGAAAAGCCGCAAAACTATTACCATATATTGTACCAAAGGGTTCATAACCCATGTATAAATAAATATTATTATTACTATCATCGTTTAAAATTCAACTTTAACAGGTTACAGAATCTCCCAGACGTTCATTCATTAATATGCATCTTCACCCTACATTCAAATTAACGCTTTCGAACTTCCAAAACACCATCCTGAACATCATTCTGGAACCAGCGATCTCGAACTGCATCTTCCAAGTGCTCCCCCTCCCTTGGCCATCCAAAGGAAACCCATTTCAATAAAAAAACAGGGGGTACACGCGCAAGCAAAAAGGGAACGGCGCGTGAGCATGTGGTTCCTTCAACTGCGCATGCGCGCCTCAGCTGGACCCCCCACAGGAGCTAAATCCCTGATCCTTACTCTGTGGAATACACGTTGTACGCTCGGTTAATGGCGTAAACATCGGCTGATGGTGAGTGCGCACGCGCTCAGATTGGTTAGGCTGGGGGTTACAATCCTTCGAAGATCGTTCGGTGGTGGGGGTAACGCGAATCCTAGAACGGGATGGTGTCCAGCTGTGTTTCTATAGGACGCGACGTCTGAACTCCACGGAGGGGAAGACCCAGGTGGGGAGTGGGAGCAGTGAAAGCGCCGAAGTGTCGAGTGAAGCGGATAACGTGGGAAGTGGGGCACGTGCCTAGCTTGTGGAGTGGGGATAGGATGATTGGACTGTGGTAGGGTGAAGAGAAGCAGGGGTAGGGGTCATTGGGCTAGGCCCGAGTGGGGGATATATGCATCTCGGAGCGCAGCAGAGTTTGAGGTAGTCTGCAGGCAGGCGAGCGACTGCGCGCTTGCGTGATCGTTGGGAGAGTTATTTCTCTTTTATATACCCCTGTCCTCCTCTCCCCACGTCTTTTCCTTCCATCGGAACATCGTCCTCCCGACGACCTTCTGCCCTGCTTTCCCGACACGACGCGTCGAATTGAAATCACCAGAGGGAGAATCCATCCAACGAGGACGAACTGTCAACGGACTTAGCTCTACCCAAGTCTGTACCAGGTTCGAAGGCCACGGCAATAGACACACCGAAGCTCCGATACATCGACGGAATTTGACTTTGTTCGATGCAGACAATCTGAACAGAGAACCTAGAAACTACTCCATGGATCATGGTGGGCCGGATGTGGACATAGAGAGGATCCAGGAACACTGATCAATCGTGAGTACAATTAGACAGTCAATTGTCGATGAATCTACGGGAGCAGAATGTTCGGAGCACGATGTCGCTGGTCGATCCTTGGCGCGATCGACGTCGGGAAAACTGATAGACGGAAAGTATCCTGAGGGTGCACGTGTATAAAGTAGCTGTACATAACCGGGAACATTGTATATACTTGAGCTGTACATACGAAACGGAGTGACGTGGAAGGAGGGAGAGAGATAGACGTAGAGTACTGATGCTAAAAGTACAACGTTACTCGAAATCGCCCTGCTCGGTGGACAAGAATTACCTTCGGAGTTTCATCGGAGATCTAAGCATCGGATATGTATATGTATTGTTCATTTGATCATGGCGGAAGAATATCTGGGTTCGCACGCAGGCGCGTACCGACGGTCGATACATCGACGGGCGACGATCGAGGGATCGATGGTAATGGAGAATAGAAGAATCATCTTGTAATGGCAACCTGGACAGTTGGTAAATCGATTGGAGGTTTTCGTCGATGGAGTCACGATGGTACGGGAGATGCGTCAAGTCGAATCGTAGTTGCAGTCGTTTTGCTTCTGAAACTGTACGAATGGGTATGCATTTCTGTTTATTATTCGTGTTTACTTCAGAATTCGATCTCGAGCCTATTGATTATGGAATTACTTTGTAGATATATAATTATGGTGATCAGTATTATGTGGCGTTAATTAATTATGGTAGATTTATTCTAGATTAAAAGTTTTGGTATGTAAGAGGTTAGAGGATCGATTCCGTGTTACTGAAGATTTCGTAACACCGAGCAGTAAGGTCATAATAATTCATAATTTCGGTTTGCTAATTGTAGAATAATGGTGTAAATTACATATTCGTTCTAAGTTAAATTTCGAATCGAGTTTTGTTTTAAGTTAGAAGCGTGTAATGAAATACTGATTATAGGAGAACGAAGTAACGATCTAGTCGAGATGAGATGAAAGAATATTAATATTCTGTGTGAAAATCAAAACGTACAGTCTAGTCGATGACAACGGATTCTAGTCAATGCAATCTAATCAAAATCAGAGATTATAAAGAAAATCCTAGTCTAGTCAGAGAATATTATATTTGAAGTAAGTTCACGTGTACGATCTAGTCATTTGTTATAAGTTACAGAAGCTGATTTAATTTAGTTTCGATTATCCTGATGAAGCTTAACGATTCATACGCGTACGTGTGTACTTTTGCCGTGTAAGTATGCCCTGTACATACGTAGAAATATACACTGTAGTGTATACTCGTATACTTCGACGCGTAAATATACTCAAGAAGGTATTCGCTTTTTGGGATCTGAAACTGGTGAGATTTCTTTTTCAAAAACAACGAACAATCTGATCTGGAAAAGCTTTGTTCAAACATTTCTATAAAAAGTAAATTTATTGACTTTTATATTTAAAATGAATTCAAGATTAAAAAAGTTACACACTGCAAAATAAATCTTCAGTGTTCCCAGTCATCAACGAAATTATTTATAATCTACAAAAATTATACATAACAAAGTAGTGTGAAAAAATAATAACCAGAAACACAAGTTTCGGTATTTTAACAAATTTTTGAACGTTAACTATTATAGAAAAGTTTGAATTATAGAAAATTTTGAACGTTAACTATTATGGAAAAAAGTAGTAAGAAATATTTTTATGAATTTTATTATTTTAATGAAAATAAAAGTTTTTATGAAACTTTCTCAATATTACATTTTTGTTTAATATAAATATTCACAAATTCTTCTCTAAACTTATATAAATGTCTAGAAAAAGCTACAGATCAAACTTTTGGTCTATTAATTGAAAAACAACTTATTTTTTACTTCCTCCCCTCAAAACGAATACCCCTTGAAGTACATAAAAGTGTATTTATACCTTAAGTATGCAGTATACTTTATTATATTTAAGTATAGGTCAAACACTGTGCATTTCTAGTCAACTCTATTTCTAGTCATTAAATTACTTGCGTTAACTTGTAAGTACCTATCTACTAATATTCGGAAACACACAGGCAGGCCACAAATAAATGCAATTTTGATTTATATTATAAAATGACATATAACTGTCTATTATTCATTTGCGCACGATGTACAGTGGGTAAAAATAGTATTGATTCCATTTTTTTAAAGTAGTTTGATATATTCTTAGACTATATCTCGTAATACGTTTACGATCGGTGTGCTTTTTATCATTGTATATTTTTCGTTTTGTACGACATATTTATTACAAGGTACTCGAGTATTCAAATACTTTTTCTATCCACTGTACAATGAATATTGTCCGTGGATGCGATGCCATAAGAATATGTGTGTGCGTAAAATCATGCGTATTCGTTTCCTGCTGTTCTGCAGTTAATTAAAAACGGCCGCCAGATGCCACTAGTTTCCAATCGTAAGTTATTTTTATCATAGGTTGATATTCTAGTCAAACATAACGACCAAAAATAAAGCGATGACAATAAATTCAATTACATCTTTTCGTTTGGGAAGCGTGCCAGTATTTTATTTTAATAGCGAGTTATGAAACAGAACAATTCGAAAAATTTCATTGTTCCTTTCCGAGCATGAATTTCTTCAATCGTTTAATTATATACGCGTAACGACTAACAAAGTTCGTATAAGTTAAAGAAATGCCCACATCGGCAGCTATTCGAGGCACATAATAGGAAATAAGATAATTATAAGTTCTTATACAATTTAAACTGCGCGCGCGAAACTACTTACTACTAGTCGATAAAGAAACGGAAATTGAGATTGAACAACTGAACCAAACTGCCAACAAAAAGTACAAGTAAAGAATGTTTAGTGTTTAAAGAATGAGTGGGAATGAACCAAGTATTGCAGGGCTGTGTTTAATATTTAAGTTATTTATTCTTAACATTACCGACTGAAATTCACGAGCATCTGCATTACCGTACTTTGGTAAGAATCTAGTCAGAGTGTGTACCGACTGAGCTCGTTACACACGACACGATTTCAATTTCGTCAATTCCAAAGAAATTCCGATTTTGTACATTAGATATTTATGCAAATCGCGTAGCAATTAGAAAAATCGAAAAACTTCTAGTCAAGAAGATAGATGAATAAGTAATATGCGTGTATGATCTATGAGAGTACATATTATATTAAGAGTGAAATCTAGTCAACGAATCCATGGACAACATACTCGAACAGTTTAAACCATGTATAGTAACTACTTAGACCGTCAACAAATCAATTTTGGAAAATGTGAGTTAGCATAAATTAATTTTCAATCTTAACGTTCTTAATAGATCAAAAATAAAATATTGACTTTTCTAAACGTTGTTCACAATCTTCGTTTTGTTTCATTTTATATACATTTATTTTGTACACAAGTTGTTTCGAAACTGTACTTGGAAAACTTAGTAGAGTACTCGATCTCAGTCTATGGACAATAAATCTAGTCTATGCTAGTGTAAGGCAATCTATATCGTATACGTGGCTATACAAAAAGCGGATGAAGTGAAGGCTACCTTGAATATTTCGAATGTGATTAAATTTCTTGCGGAATGTACACTCCCTAGAAAACATTCGTCATTTAATTAAGTGTAATTAAAATATAGATTATGACACTTGTAAATACATATTTTAAAAATATCACGATAACTCTTGAAATAAGAATCATTTCATAAGAACTTTTTCCGAGGAAAGAGTTATAAATCTAACTAGTTTCGTGCTCGTTTAATCCGTAAGCTATCATGTGTGTAAATTCTTAATATCTAATATGTCTATGCGTACTGTATTGTGTATTGCGTGTGTGTGTGCGTGTCCTATTTATTTATATATTTATTTACGTATTTATTCATTTATTTATTACGTATTTATCAATTCAAATTGATATAAATTACAGTAAATATTGCTTTTTAATTTTGCGTGTATCGTGTGTGAACTTCATTTATCATTGTACTTATCCAGTGTGAACAGGACTGCTTTAAAAATTTGTATCAGAAACTGGTGTTACA
This sequence comes from Dufourea novaeangliae, assembly GCF_001272555.1. Taxonomy (NCBI): domain Eukaryota; kingdom Metazoa; phylum Arthropoda; class Insecta; order Hymenoptera; family Halictidae; genus Dufourea; species Dufourea novaeangliae. The sequence continues at coordinate 5,223 of NW_015374379.1, read as the reverse complement.
ATCTGTAAACTATAATAATTCTGATTGACTTGTATCAAAACATTTAAAATTCTCTATATGTATCTGAACAAAGTTCTAGTATAAGTCTGAAGTCGACCTGTCGCAATTCGACAGACATAAGGATTTCCATGCCAAACATTAAAATTGTGGAAATAAAATGCAGTCAATTTAAATACACTTGTGTCTTCACTCTTCACCTTACAACCTGCTTGATGAAACGAACTAATTTACTAGCGAGGTTGGTACGAACCACTACCGACACCATTCACTTTACGAGTTATAGTACAATGTTGATATGGATGGCTATACTGTACAATTTATAGTGTAGTGTAAATCATAGTGCATATACGGAATTACATTTGATGGCAGCACGTCTTTGGCGTTATAATGCATCATACAAATTACAACACAGACGAGATATAAGAATAGACCTAAAGATATCAACATTTCATTTGGAATCGGTAGTATTGATACAAATAGTATCATTCCGATCATTAACTATGAGAGTAGTCTTGAAAAAGATAGTCTATTCATTGCCACTTGTAGATATAAAGATTTATATAGTAGAGCGTGTTCCATTTCGAAAAAGTAGGAACAATGGCTTTACGTACAAGCTTCTTACAAGTATACTTGCGTGGAACAGAATATAAAGAACGTGTCAAACATTCGTTTGAGCAAACGCAAAAATGCTTCTTACACTTCTATATCTTATATTATGTACGTGTGCTTAAAATTATTTGGTGGGAAGAAAAATCTTTGATGATTCCGTTTAAAGGATGAATATGTCAAAATTTATCTGACAACCACATAGTCACGCTTTGAAATTCTAGAACTTTTACAAAAAGTGCGGGAATCTGCAAAATCGTCAAAGTGGTGCCACCTACCGGCGACTTCTGGAAATGAAGCAAGGAGTTCTGAATTCCGTTCCAATTTCCACATCCAAGTGGACCGAAAAATCTTTGGTGCCGAATATTAGTGTTTCTTAACAATTTATATCTTAAAAAATTGCTCCCAATTTGCTCCCTCGGAATCTAAAACTGCTCCCCCAGCACCGTTAATAGTTAATGAGATATTAACTATACACGGTGCTGTGGAAGCAATTTCAGATTCGAAAGGAGCAAATAGTGAGCAATTTTTTGAGATATAACATGTTAAGAAACGTTAATATTCGGCGCCAACTATTTTGCGGTGTACTTAAGCGCTCAAAATGATCGTCGTCGGTCTCAAATTATTCCTGACGACTTAATGCGTAGACCCAATACTACAGAACACCAAAATTATTATGTACAATTATTTATGATACTATTAACGCTGACCCCTTACGGAGTGGCAACCCTAACAACAACAGGTTTGGGTCACATTTACACGGCTGAACGAGCATCATTTTTCTTCGTCACGCATTAAATTCGAAGATTAAAAAAGAACGTAGAATAATACTCTCGACGGCTGGAAACCAGTAATAAATAACAAGAACATTCTTAAAATCACATTTATTTGCAACGGTTGATACTGTATCTCGTCATGCGTACCCCGGTTAGTTCACTTTGGACAGCTCTTACAACGTTATACGGACAGATTTCGTTTAGATAAAGCACTTGATGTGTAGCTGAAAGAACGTAGATTAATCCACTGGTATTGATAATAACAATAAACGACCAGAACACTGTTAAAATCGCGTTTAATCGCGGAATACCACTATTTTTTTTGACCGGCGCCATCCGTGGCGAACCGCTGAAAGTGCTAGCCACATAATTGGCTAGTAGCTTCAGCGATTCGCCACAGATGGCGCCACCGGTGAAACAAATAGTGGTATTCCACGATTAAATGCGATTTTAACAGTGTTCTGGTAGTTTATTGTTATTTTCAATGAGAGAAGATTAATCTACGTTCTTTCAGCTTCAAACTGAATGCTTGATCAAGACGTAACTTGTCCATAGAACGTTGGAAGAGCTATTCAAAGTGAACTAAACGGGGTACGCATGGCGAGATACAGTGTCAACCGTTGCAAATAAATTGCGATTTTAACAGTGTTCTTGTCGTTTATTGCTATTGCCACTAACAGGAGATTAATGTACGTTCTTTCAGCTACTAGTTGAGTGCTTGGTCAAGACGAATCAGCCGTTTTAGGGTACGAATCTACATTCACTAAACTTCGAATGGAATGCATGACGAAGAAAAGCGTTGCCTGTTTAGTGGTTATGTAATAGCAACAGTATTCGATCGGGTTTACACTGCTAAACGAGCATCAGTTTTCCTCGTCATGGATTACATTCGAAGTTTAAAGAACGCAGATTAGTACTCTCTGGCAGGTGGAAACCAGTAATTACAAGAACATTGTTAAAATCTCAATTGTTTGCTACGGTTGACACTCTTATCTCGCGATGCGTACCCCGTTTAGTTCACTTTGAATAGCTCTTCCAACGTTCTGTGGATAAGTTACGTCTTGATCAAGCATTCAGTTTGAAGCTGAAAGAACGTAGATTAATCTGCTGTCATTGAAAATAACAATAAACAACCAGAACACTGTTAAAATCGCGTTTAATCGCGGAGTACCACTTCTTTTTTCGGCCGGTGGCGCCACCAGTGGCAATTGGCTGAAACAGCTAGCCAAATTATACCGACATGTGAGTAAAAATTCCTTGTGATGGAAAAATGCGAATATCTCAGTAAATAGGCGCTTACAATGAACGCAGTTAGTCTCAAATTACTCCTGATGTCCCAGTGCATCGACTCCATACTGCAGCACTTCATAATTGGAACAATTATTTCTGTCAACACTGCATATGTACTATCAACAATGGTAGAAATAATTCCTCTGATTATGGGGTTCTGCTGCATTTGGTCGACGCATTGAATAGTGGGAAACAATTTAAAACTAGCAACGGTATCTTTGAGCGCCTAATTACTGAGATAATCACATTTTTCCATCACTAGGAATTTTCACTCACCTGTCGGTATGATTTGGCTAGTAGTTTGCGCGAATTGCCACGGGTGGCGCCACCGGTCGAAAGAATAGTGGTATTCCGCGATTAAATGCGATTTTAACAGTGTTCTGTTCACTTACTATTATTATCAATAAGAGTGGATTAATCTACGTTCTTTAATCTATAAATCGAATGCTTGTTCAAGACGAAAGCTGTTAGTATAACGTGGTAAGAGTTGTTCAAAGTGAACTAACCAAGGTACGCATGACGGGATACGGTGTGAACCGTTGCAAATAAATATGATTTTAACAATGTTCTTGTAATTACTGGTTTCCAGTCGCTAGAAAGAACTAATCTACGTTGTTCAAACTTCACATTCATTGCGTGACGAGGAAAAATGATGCCCGTTCCGCGGTGTAAATGTAATCGGAATCTGGTGCAAGTGGGGTTGCCGCCCCAGAAGGGGCTTAGGTAATACAGGCATAAATAATTTGACTAATTCTGGGGTTCTGCAGTATTGAGTCGATGCATTAAGCCCTCGGGAATAATTTGAGACTAACGTCGTTCATTTTGAACGCTTAATTAGTGAGATATTCGCATTTTTCCATCACTAGGAATTTTCACTCACCTGTCGGTATGATTTGGCTAGCAGTTTGATCGAATTGCCACGGGTGGCGCCACTGGTCGAAAAAATAGTGGTATTCCGCGTTTAAATGCTATTTTAATAGTGTTCCGGTCGTTTATTGTTATTGTCAATGGCAGGGGATTAATCTACGTACCTTCAGCTACAAATCGAGTGCTTTATCTAAACGAAAGCTGTCCGTATAACGGTGTAAGAGCTGTCCAAAGTGAACTAATCGGGGTACGCATGACGAGATACAGTGTCAACCGTTGCAAATAAATGTGATTTAAACAATGTTCTTGTAATTACTGGTTTCCAGCCGTTAGAGAGTATTATTCTACGTTCTTTAATCTTCGA
>NW_015374379.1:0-984 GCF_001272555.1 Dufourea novaeangliae | reverse complement strand
AACAAACTCGCAGCCAATTAGCTCATACTATTTGCTATATAACTCGTCAACTCATAGGTGATTATGACTGTCAATTATATGCCAAATAATAATGATTGCCCAGGTCTCACCACGTGGAGGTTGCTGCGAATGGAGACCCACCACCCATCGCGCCTACACCGCCCCACCCTTTGTGCTTTTGCAACATTCTCCCCAACGAATCTAGTTGTTGATTTAATCGAAGCAGCCCCCAAGATCTTTATATGAAGAGAACTCGTCACGTGAACTTCATATTACATAAGAGAAATCTTTTTATGAAGTTCATACGAAGCGTGAACTCATCATATGTGATCATCAAATGAAGGGATGTCTTCGTACGATGCTTTCTGAAACAGACCCTGAAAGATTAGAACGAGACACATTATTATTAGTCTTCGTATGAAGATTTCTGAAACAGACCCTGAAAGATTAGAACAAGACATTATTATTGGTCTGCATATATGATGTCTTCATACGATGATTTCTGAAACAGAAGTTTAAAGGATCACAACAAAACATGTTAATGGACATTTCATTATACATAAATTTAAATAATAATTGCAATAACAACATGTACTAAGTATAAAAGCATATCGATATATTTTTATACATATTTTAATTTGATAATAGATATTCAAAGCATATATCACAATAAAACCGGGTTACGGATATTTCATTTTGCATAAATTTCAATAAGAATTTCAATAACAACATATACATAAGAAGAATATTTTGGTGGAGTTGAAATTTAATCCCAGGATGATACCTAATCTGAAACAGAAAACTCAATGTATTATCTTCTCATGTTGACAAACTTGTGTTCATTGTAGGAATTTATATAGATAATCTGAAACAAACTAATTCATTGAGTAAGAAGCTGAAAAGGAAACGGGTTAGTACACACAAAATATTAAGACTATCGGTCTTTTTTTATCGAACAAAATGAATTTACTAAAACGGTAGACT
>NW_015374378.1:0-204 GCF_001272555.1 Dufourea novaeangliae | reverse complement strand
CGCCACACAGGGAATAAGAAAGCACACCGCCGGGAGGAATGAACGTCCCCACCCCGGCGGCGGGATCAACGTGGGCACTTCCGGGCAGGGGTGTCAGTACACCCCCACATGCCCGGCGACCCCGCAACAGGCAGGCAAGCCCGAGGGCCCGTCGCCAATCGTGCGGGGTCGCCGCGTCGCGCCGGTCGCTCAGCGACCGGCCGA
>NW_015374377.1:27375-44558 GCF_001272555.1 Dufourea novaeangliae | reverse complement strand
GAAAGGCGGTTTGACGATCTTACCAGGTTGGTTTAACCTCTCGATTAGATACCGTGTTTCGCCCTACGGATCTTCTTTAAGATCGCGTGTGTATCAGTTTGCTTCCCAGCGCAGAGTACTGAGCACTGATGCCAGAATCGTGGGATCGACGGGCTCGCATCGACGGCATCGACCTCCTTCGATCAGCACCCGGTGGGGATCGATGCGCACGCATTCTTAATAGATAGTGGGGCATCCCCATTCCGATTCTATGACGTGCTCGCGAGCTCCGTCGATTCTTGCAATGATATGGATCGCTACTGTGCACCAACACCTAGATATCTCTGTGTGTGTCTCTCCAGAGCTCGTCTATGTAATCGGAACGGTTACAGTTATTTGAAATTTTTATTTAAATAAAAATTTACCCATCTCTGGTATCAGAGGTGGGCAACTGATCGTTCATGAGTATCGCGCGGCTGGAATTTCTCCTTTCGATGAGCGTGCGCAAACAGTTGCCCACCACCGATATAAATGTACGAGTATAATTATAAGATCTAATTTTTATTTTACTGTTTCAGTTAAAAAAAATGATTAAAAAAATCATGTACAGCGACCGTCGCGGTGGACGGCGCGTAGCCGGCGCGGCGGCCGGCGCAGTGGCGGGGGCAGCCGCCCCATATATGTCAATAATTATTTTCATTTAAATAGAACATTTTTGATAATATGAAGATCGTACTTTTTTTCAAATCCTTCAATTAAGGGCCTCCTTTGCCACTGGTCTCTTACCGGAGGAGTGGACGGCAACAAAAGTTATATTTTTGCCCAAACCAGGTAAATCGGACTATTCTACACCCAAGGCCTTTAGGCCCATTAGTCTGACGTCGTTTACGCTGAAAACGGCGGAGAAACTCATGGATAGATATATCAAAGAATATGTCTTTCCGATCACACCATTACACGATAAGCAACATGCTTTTCGAACAGGACATTCAGTTGAGACGGCATTGCACAATGTAACATTGGCAATCGAAAAGGCGCTAAAAGTAAAGCACTATACCATCGGATGTTTCTTGGATATAGAAGGAGCATTCAATATGACATCAGTGGAAGTCTTGGTAACGGCAATGGATGAATTTAATCTTTACCCGAAACTTACGATGTGGATTACCAATATGCTGACTAAAAGAAGGTTAGTAGCAACCAGAGGGGGCCATACGGTTTCAGGGTACGTAAACAAAGGATGCCCGCAAGGAGGGATATTATCACCACTATTATGGTGCTTGGCGGTAAATTCGTTACTACAAGCATTGGAAGGATGCGGTGTAATTATATCAGCATACGCGGATGACGTAGTGTTCTTGGCTATCAGCGGAGATATCCAGGAGGCATACGATAAAGCACAGGAGGCATTGGAAATCCTTAAGATGTGGTGTGATAGTACGGGGCTATCGGTCAATCCAGATAAACTGGAGGTGGTACGCTTTACTAAGCGAATAAAGATACCAGCAACAGAACCACTAAGATACGAAGGTAAAGAACTAAAGTTAGTGGATGAAGTAAAGTTTTTAGGAGTCCTGTTCACTAAGAAGCTATTGTGGAGAAGACACGTTTTTAACAAAATCACGTGTGGAAAGAATAATTTATACATGGTGAGTAGAGCAATCGGTGGAACATGGGGCTTTTCCCCTCGCATAACAAATTGGATATATAAATCCATAGTGGTGCCAAGGGTGACCCATGGTGCCATTGCCTGGTGGCAGGCGGCAAAGATGACTACGGTAAGGAATAAACTTAATAGTCTCCAAGGGTTGGCGCTGAGAAGAGCTCTGGGTTCGTTAAGTACTACTCCATTGAGAGCAATGGAAGTACTAACGAATACAACCCCGTTGGACACGGTTATTTTAGACATTGCAGTTCGAACGGCGCATAGGCTGAAATGCTGGAATAGCTGGACCGAGAATGGATTTGGGCACGCGTCGATTGTGCAAAGCGAGGCGAATGTAGAGCTGAATCAATGGATGAACAAGACAGATGCGCTCTCAGTATGGTGCCGCAGCAACTCTTTCAGGTGATAATACCTACCAGGGAACAATGGAGAGCGAACGAAATACTTACGGGAGATCATATTAACTGGTTCACGGATGGATCGGGCAGAAACGAACTGGCAGGAGCCGGTTGGACGAATGGGACTACGGAAAGGCATTATGCTAGTTTGGGACGGAATGTGACGGTTTTCCAAGCGGAAGCCTACGCAATAACTAAGTGTGCGCAATTACTTATGGATAAAGGTACGAGTCGGAAGGTTATATGTATTTTTACCGACAGTCAGGCGGTGTTGCTGAGTGTACAAAGGCGCATGCATACATCGGTAACGGCTAGAAGATGCAAGGAGCATCTTAACGAACTGGCGTCTAGGGGCAACAAGGTAATGTTGTGTTGGGTGCCGGGTCATAAAGGTATTCCAGGTAACGAATTGGCGGACAGATTGGCGAATATGGGGTCAGGTAGAGCACCTCCGGAGGGGGTACCTAGGCTGGTGCCGTTAGCAGAAGCGGTATTCACTCTCGGTAGGAAGAGATGGTGTTTGGAACAGAGAAAGAGGAAATGGGACACAGCAGTAGGATGCAGAGTGGCCAAAAGGTTGATAGGGCCGAATCCAATTTACAAAAATTGGAAGGAGCTAATGGATCTTCCGCGAGAGGACACGCGGAGGGTGGTGGGATTATTAACAGGTCACGCCATATTAAATCACCACTTAACGCGAATGGGGGAGTTGCAGGATGAGTGCTGCGAATTTTGCGAGGAAGAGGTAGAATCGGCAGAACACATCTTGATGCGCTGCCCAAGATTGATGGAACCCCGGTTTAAGAGGCTTCGTAAAGCGATACTGGAAGCCGAGGATGTACCCCAGTTATCGGTGAAGGGAATTCAGGAATTTGCACAGGATGTAGACAGGATTAGACCAAGGGAGGAGGAAGAGGAGGAAGAGGAGGTGTGGTGAAGAGTTAAGTAGAAGGGGAATTCAGGAGACGGAAAGAAGAAGAGGAAGGAGGGTGGGTACGGAAGGGGTCATAGAGGAGCGGGAAGGGGCTGGGTAGGGGTGGGAAAGTTAATGCTTCTTTTTAAGTTTTCAGAAAAATAGGTAGTATAAGATTAAATGAAGGATGTCGAAATGGATAAGAGAAGATTACATTACGATCAGAAAGGAAGGCAGAACGGAATATAGATATCCTAATATCAGCGTACGGACGGAGGAATGAAGGGAGGTGTCATGTCGGTTGAAAGATATGTAGCAATGTAATAAAAACAATAGTAGGAATAAAAAGAATAAGACAAAATAATGTGTGTTGAGTTGGTGGAAAACCTGAGGGGGGTATTCGATAAGAATGAATGAAGGGGAGGAGGGGGAATAAGGGAGGGAGGGGTAATTCTGGATTTACAAGGGTAGGATGAGCAGACAAAGGTAGAACGAGGGAGGCAAATCCGGGCAAAGGAAAAAGGGAATAGTGATAGTAGAAGGGGCGGGAGAAGGTTAAGGGGGGAAACGGGGAAGGGTATTTATGCGATTACATACATAATAATATAGTAAGTAGGGGTAATAAGAATAATAATAGGGAGAGGTATAGGATTGGGGGGCGATAAGCCGATTAGATGTATACTCCTTAGATTTCCACGCGCGACGCGACTCCGGGAAGGACAGGGATAAAGGGGTCCGGAAAGGATATAATAGCAATAAATGTCAAAATCAGGCTCCGGATATACATGGGGGAGGGGGTTTTGGGAGATGCCACTTAGGAAACCTGGCTTCGTAAGAAGAAAGCACGTTAGGGATATGAAGCGGGAATAGAAAGAGTGGGGCTAGAGTTTGCCCCAAAGCTCGGCCTATGAAGACCATCCGTGAAGAGGGAGGGTGCAGGATGGGAGGAATCGGTGACTCCCATTCAGACACGAAGCTCCCTCTCAGTCCCCCCCTGAACCCGAGAGGATAACCGGATCACCTACCGGGAACCCCTAAGGGTGAAGGGATAGGATGCTACAGGATTCCCGGTGGAAGTGGGTACAAACGTGGATCCCACCTGAAAAGGAGGTGCGATGGGATACGAGTCGTGAGGGGAGCGAGCAAAAGGGGCTGTCACAGCCTACTGGCACGCTCCCCGTAGACCATTCGTGAAGAGGCGGCACGGGGGAAAAGATAGATGGGGAACCCTGTCGACTCCAGCCGTATTTCGCCTCTCAGTCCCCGCTATGACCCCAGGACGACGGAAAACTCTTTTTTAGAGCCAGTACCCTCCACGGGAAGTCACGGTGGCGAGCACAAGATTCGCGGAGGACAACGGACCGCGTGGGTTCCGGGAGGTAGCCTGGGAGTGGTAAGGGCCCGGAACCCGAGGACCGTCCGTGAAGCGGGGAGGTAGAGGTATCCGTCCACGGACGGAATACCAGATACGAAATTCCCCCTTCGTCCTCGGAATAGAGTAAGATAGGAGCCGGGGAGTCCGATCGCTGACGTTGGCACAGGCATGCGTACACCGAGCGCACATACGAACACTTGCTTGTGCGGACGTTCAGTGGGCAAAGGACACCGATACCGAGGAGCTGGCGGGATAGCGGACAAGGACGCGTGGTCAAGCCCTGGATTTGGAGGATCTACGGATGGATGCTCTTGGAACGGGGACAAGCCACTAAACGCCAGGATCGCTCATTCGGGCCCGAGGGGCGGGGGCCGTTCCAGGTATATAACCCTTCGGGGGCCTGGTCGTGCCATTTGAGCAGATTTTCACGCGACGGGGCCCGGATGCGATACCGGACAGTGGGGTGTATACTGGTAAACCGAGTCTCGAAAGTATGAAGAGCATCACTTTGCGAGACATCGGCCCAACGAGCCCCACGATCATCGTATTCTGGAAGGCAGTTCATTACGGACGGAGCACCAGACGTATAGTACGGCATTACTGAAAATAGGCCCCAAGTGCCGGTAAAACACCGTGACCCTGGAACACATATGTCGACGGGTCACGGGGGCGTTTGGCACACGCTGCAACGATCCGTGGTACGCCGGAGAGAGAGAGAGCATCAACCATCAGGGACGGGTGCGCTCTTCGACCCAGAACGCGGGCGGTGGTCCCTGATGAAGCTGATATTTACTCTTCGGAGAAATTTCGGTAAAGTCCGGTGGGCTGTCGTCTCGCGTCGTGTTCCTTGCAGACTATAGGGGGGGGGAGGGCGCGATCTACTCTATTCCGTTTTCCTCACTATTAAACTCACACACCCAGCTTTCGATTAGACTAGATTCACATGGCGGTGGATTCATTTATGGTCCACCGCGGCTCCCAGGGGAGGTGATCGCCGAACCCGACCACGTCTCTCCTTGAGGTCGGCTAGAACGGCCTCCCCATGTATCGCTATCGGAGTCTCGGGACTCCCTCCTTGTCCTTGAAGGGGGGTGGTAATTTTGTGAGGGGTAACCAGAGGAGGGGGGGCTCCTGAATTATTAGGGACATAGGCAGGTAACTGACTAGGGGGTTGAAATAGGCGATACAGCTCTCTCTCGATGATGGAACGTACGCAAGCACGATGATTCCACCCCTGGTACAGACTCGGTCTGTGGGTGAAGCAAAGAGTGAGCCGGTACTCACTTTGGAGACGAAGGATCGGTTGCCCCGACGACCATACTCCTTTAGCTAATTTTATTAGGTAGGGATGGGACGATCCTAGTGACTCTCCGCCCCCCGCGCGAGTACTTCCTCGCCTCCATGTGGCCCGGGCCTAAAAAAGTTGGTCGGGTTGGAAAGCCGGGGGAAATAGTATCCCCGGGTAACGCCCACCGTAGTCCTATTGCAGGGCTGTGAGATAGCTACCAGCGTTTGAGCCACAGCTGCGGCCTTGGGGGGGAAATCGCACCTCCCCTCTCCCGGGAGACCTGAGCATTAACTAACTAACTACGTCCCGCTTTGCGGTCGTTACTCTACTTATAATTTCGGGTCCTGGCTCTTTTAAGGTGCTAAAGCACGCCCTCTCTAAACTTACCCGTGAAGTACGCAGTTTGGATTTGGAACGGGAGGAATAGGAAATCACTCTCGCTTATAATAATAATAAAGATACATTCTAACAATAAAAAAATAAAATAAAAGATACAAATAAGTCTTAACATACCAATGGTGATGAAGATGAATGATACGTTCGTATCGCTTTAGTCGATTCGGAATTCGGATTTCGGGTCCTTGAAAGGGCGGAAGACTCGCTGGCGCTCGGAGCCGTGATACAGGGTTTAAGCACTGCGGGATACGTTGTCGCCGTCTCGGACGTTGCACTTCGCGGTCCGGTGTCTTATAAAACTCGTCTGTAGGCCGCGCGTAATCGCAAGGTCGCGTCGTACAAGGAACAGATATCGTCGCGATACCCGAACTGAACAGCTGTGACCGTTGTCGCTCAGCCCGCTGTCACGTATAAGAGATTAAAACGGAGCGCGATTGTCGAAGAGCGAACGAACAAGGCGTAGAAGAATGTCACACGAGCCGAATCTGTCACGATGTAAATGAGAGCCAGAATACTGTCTTCTTTCCCGGTTTTGAACAATCCTTTTTATAAGTTCTTCCCCCCTTTCTTTTGTTAGAAAAACGCGCAAGATAAGGGGTAGCAACAGACTATGATTCTTTTGTTAGAAAAACGCGCAAGATACGGGGTAGCAACAGGCTATGATTCACGATGGTCGCCGAAGCGCAGTTTTAGAATCGCTGACGTTTCCGTCAGCGTCTCGAAAAAGGACAACCGCGCCCGTTGCTTCTACGTGTCGCTGTATTAACGGTTTTCGCTCGTTCTTCGCGTTTGAATGTAATATGATAAAAGTGTGCAATGAAAAGAGGTTGTGAGAATACAGGATATAACATATGCAACAACAATATTTCATTTGCTCCTCGTTAATAAGTTCATATTGAGATATCTGACTATTGATTATTATAAAAGAGATCAGGAGCAATTTTTTGGTACCATAATATTTGTGTAAAAAGGCCATTTACTACCTATTTTGCAAACAACAAATTTTTGCTTTTTCATTTGTGAATATCTCAGTAACTACAAACGGTGCTGTGAGAGCAATTTCTAATTCGGAAGGAGCAAATTGGGAGCAATTGTTTTGAGATATAAATCGTTAATATTCGGCGCCAGATATTTTCCGGTCGAAAAGTCGGGCCTACCTCCCAGGGCTCTTCTTTATTGGAACAGACCATAAGAAAGGTTTAAATTATTTAATATCATCTGGATTTCAGAGATGGGGTTAATAGTATATCTGTATCAAAATCAGTCTGGGAACTTGTTGAACGTACCGTAGACGGTAATGAAATTCAAAAATACGTACTGGCACCGAAAAGTTATAATAATTACTTAGAAATAATCTATGATGTGGAAAGTAGATCTTTAAAAATAAGGTAGACTGAGTTATTCTTAGTAAGAAATGAATCATTTTTTTGTCAAACCTAATAGTGTCCTCTATTTTAAGAAACCATGGAGAGAATAAATTTATATTCCTAAGAGAACATGTATTCTACAATTTAAACTTTCAGCTTTTTAATAATACCATTTCTTATAATAATCAGTTTCACAAGGCGTATTTTTAGCAAAGTGACTCCTACTGAAAAATACTTAGTAAGTGAAATCACAGAGAACTTATGAATATTTAAGTTTTCATTTGAATTCAGCTAACATAAGCTACATAAAAAGTATGAGCTACAAAGTTACATTATCGAAAAGTCATACCTTCTACGATTCCCGTGTGCCAGAATATATTCGAACACGTACATTTTTCGCTTCCCACTTTAAGCACTCATAATCGTAAATACACAAGTTTACCGAGAAAAAGCAATAACATTACAGCATTACCGAAATTGATATTGGTACCCTCCACTTTTATTTACTTTTTTCCTATATGTTTTTAAATAAGATTTTGAGAACTTCAATCAATCACGGCTACGACATTAACCTTAACTTCAAATTCGCGCGTGATTCCCGTTGCAGTACTTCACGTCATTCTGTAAAACTCGTTAAAAAGTTCCAGATGCAACAACGATCGTGCGAGGAAACTGTAGGCAAAGAAAATGATCACCCGAACAATCCCGTTTCACAAAAGACTAAAATAATTTCAAGAAATTGTGATGATAATTTATTAAGCAGGTTACAGTCTTTTGAAAATCCCATTGTACACATTGCACACACACGCGTGTTACCAGACTCTGGAACGCAAGAAAACCGTTACGACAATCGAAATAATGAATTTAGTGACGAACAGAAAATGATCGATAAATGTGGTCGAGTATTCTGTATAGAATCACACTCGAATGGTCAACTGTACGAAGAATACATTTTCAAATTATCGATCAATCGAGAAATAAAACTGAAATGTCCAGCCGTATTAGACAATAACGATACAGTTAATCAAATGGAGTTTGTCGATAACGAAATTGAATATGACAAAGCTTCGCTAGACCGAATTATAATATTTCTGAAAAATGTATACGCGTCTGTGAACATCAAACAAACCGGAATACCTTGTGGAACGCAAACAACAAAACTAAAAACTTCTAATAGCTCTACGCAAACGGCAGTGACTGGAATAAATTCGTTTTCACGCTTGAACGCTGGCGTCACGGTGAGTACACCAAACTATTTATTTACAAATGTTTTGTTCGGACAACGCGATTTAAAATTGAAACAATTAGAATCCGAGTAATCACATATTATGCCGGTTTTTAACGATGAAAAAACTAATGAACAATGAAATTTTGCTTTTTAAAATAAATTGTATTTACTATTAGTCGACACTTCCCAGGAACGAGTCGCGTTTATGTAGAACATTTATGTATTTCCGGAATTTTCTAGTATTACAACTAATCTGATTTCGAACAAGGCTTAAACTAACGAAAGCTTTGTGTTATTAAATATAACCATACTCTTAAAAAGACAATTGTTTAGATACTTATATTTCATACAATACCCTTAAAAACATACATCAATTTTTCTAAAATGATTGGTACAAAATGTAGAAATTTTTCGAATTAAACAGATGCTCAATAGCGAGAAACGTGGAATAGAGAGAAGTCTTTATAATTTGGAACGAACCGTCAAGATCCTAAAATGCACCGCACTAGATCAAGCTCGAACTACAATCGATAAGAATTCACAGTTCCGTGCGGACAGTAAATTGTTTGACTGCATCAGGGTATTGAGTCAATAACACTGGGCATATCAATATCTTTCGTTCGCGGAGGTACACAAATGCCTAACATTACAACGATGTTCGTAACATTTAACAGTATCAATCTAGGGTTTGTATAACTGTAATAATACTTTTACTATTTAATTGTACGTAAAAAAATACCACTAGGAGCAACTGGTGAAGACAATCACGTACTTAGAAAGGTATTAGCCGTTATTCGTGTTTGTTATTGAAAAATGTTATCAGACGAATCTTAGAGGATATCCATAGGCGTACCATGTACATTGTTTACGCATATATAAAATAATGTACACAGTCGTATGTTTAATAGTATTTAAAATTTTAATAATTATTACACTAATTGAGTAAGAATTGAATATTATATACTTAATCTGCTTTTCTCAAAGATAGAAGTGCAACCTACTACATTCACATGTGTTATAGAACTTGTGTTTTTTTAAACAATCTCAGAAGACTTATCTCTTTAAAATCGAAGTGCGATATCGTTACAAACACGTACGTGAAAAATTTATTAAAAATGTGAAATGCAATCTGTGGAAAAATACATACATACATCGTGTAAACTTTAAAAGGTAAATCTTCAGTACTTCTTTCGTACAGTTCGTTCGCATATATAGTTCTTTAACACTCGATCCATCATTCTATATTAGTTTTAATTACAGAGATAAAAACACGAATAATTAATCTACGTTTTCCCTGTAAGTAACAATGAAAATTTAATTTATAATAAACTGTCTCTTATAATTACATTTATTTGTCTTGGCAAATAAAATAAATAGTTTCAGCATGCTTTATATATCTTAATTACTTAATATGTTGATTCTTAAATCTTAGAAAGACAATATCAGAAACAGGCAATCAATTTTTGTGTGAAATACGTTTTAAAACACGATATTTAAAACGATTCAGGAAACATTTTCCCTCTTGTGTGCACTTTTTCATTCTCTGACTCTCTTGCATTTTCTTTCTTTCTTTACTAATATCCTACTTTTATTATCAAAAAGATTCAAAATTGTTTGCTAGATACTTATTTATACCTATACTATTCTCCTTCTCTCACTTGTTTTTGAGTATACAGTAAATTGTTTCTAGAAAGGGAAACAAATTTCCTTCAGCAGCTCTAATCTATCTTTTCTGTTTCTTATGTCTGTTTGAGAATGTTCGATTGTAATCAATGTGATGGGCCTGGCACTAGGAATTTGCATTCCTAGTGATACTTTGAACAACGCGTTGTCCCCACCAGGCTTCAAGGTTGAATGGTTCAAAATCTAAAAATATAATCAAAGGATACATTATTTTGATGTAATTGTATTTTAAAACATTGAGACAATTGTGCTAAATACCTTTTAACTGTGGATTGGGTTCTCTTTCTTGATAATATGTAACAGTTGCTCCATTCCTATAATTAGAAGAATTACTGTGTGGTTGATTGTGACACAGATCCAGTTCTCTAGATACTGTATTCCATGCTGTAACAATAAAAGTTTTGTCTGAACAATATACTTTTAAAAACAATTCATTGAACAACAATTCTATGATATACTTTGCTTACAGTCATAAATATATTTAATTAGATCAAAATGTTGAGCTATGGTTTCAGATTGATGTCGCAATGGGATTGAGGATGGTCTCTTTCCATTCATCGCAGTCATTTGTGATCTTCCGCTATAAACAATACATTCCACTTCAGTCATAGAAATTGAAACCAAAAATGAACTTGATTAAAATGTAGACAATTTACTAAGACATAGTACAAGTGCTGAGCTATAACTATGTTAAAGCAATACAGTTCATTGAATCTTTAAAATTATCTATATAAATCTTACAGTATAAATTTATTTATAATAATCTTACACAAAATTAAAATAAATATATCAGTGGAATATTCATGTATGGATATATAGACATTAACATAATTTGTAAAATGCCTATCATTAAAGGTTAAAAAATACTCATAAAATTCAAGCATAATAACAGCAAAATGTTTACTAAAACTCATTGACATATGTTTAAATTATAGAGAACATGCAGTAGAGGAGAATAGCCGCCATCTTATTCAAATGCGTCTGAAAATCTAACCTTTTGCTTCGTACAATAACATTACATTTAATATTTCATATACTTGTGAAAATAAGCAAATATTAATATGTTAAAAGCAGAACTACAAACAAAAGTGGCTTATAAAATTGGTTTAATTAACAATGAGTCTACCCTATCATCCTACGCAAGAGGCTCTATCTCATTAGTAACCACGTATAAATCTAGACTTCCTACTGACATGTCATTCCAGAAATGTTTTCGGTAAAAAAGCACTGACAAAACATAATGTCGAAAATTTGTTATGAGAAACTTGAAACGCACTAGACAGCCGTAAAAATTTTTGCGTATCAAGCAAATATGATACGATTAATATTATAAAGGCTACTTTAAAGAGAAAACGTCACTGGAAAAGATGGCGGTTCGCGCATAACACTTAATGTAATGCTATATGGTACCCGCCTGTTTCTCCCTTTATCCATTTAATATTATTACTTTCTTAATTCTCACGGCAACGGTATAACTTACGATTCACCAAAAATACACAAGAGATAGCATACGTTGAAAATAATTTGACACATGACAAGGATGCGTACCAAACAACCAGACGCAGAGACGCAAGAAGAAAGAAAGTAAATTTCATAGATAAATACCTCATTTTTCTCCGTTCTGCGTTAACTTCTTCAGTAGCGGCTCGCCGTCGAGACTACAGCTTTGCAGTTCAATTTTCTACTCAGTTTCTAACAAAGCGTGTGAACACTATTAATGAAAACAAAAAGTCGCGAAGCTATGACAAGAGAGAGCGTTTGTTTCTTACAACAGCTCCAGCAAGCATCGCCGACAAGAACTGTCAACAATAATCGCTTGAACACGATGCTTAAGTGATAAAGTAGAAAATTAGACATGCAATACAGTAGGCGATCGTTTATTGCAACCTTCGGGACTGTAGAGGGCCAGAATTCCAGGAAGATACAATAAGGAAGCTCCAATCACCCGCGCGCTCTCCCCTCCATTCGACCGTTCAGTTGTGCAACACATTTACGATCATCTTCATTATCTTCGTTATTTTTGGAGATATTAGGAAAGTTTATTCACAGAAGTTGTTTAGTATAGAAAGGGCTATTAATTTGCAGTAACAATTTTTTCGTTGATGAGGATATCCTGAGTTTTCAAGATTAATTATGTTTCCTTTTTAATGATACTGAAATATTGTGGAATAAAAACATTTTTGTACGTGTGTGGATTCTTCTAAACATTCTGCGTAATAAAGTATTAAGGTAATATGTGAAAAAAGTTAATAATTTGTGAGATATGTTATACACAAAATGTAACAAACTGTTAATTTTTTCTCGACCTATAACAACATTATATCTGCTATGTTATAGTCCTTCTGATACTGGATAAGTTTTATGAATAAAATTTGTTTATACCTGTAGGAATAATGAAGATAATTAAAGTGATCAAAGTTACTGGACCATTGTTTATAATGCATGTATAATTCAACAGTAGTTTCATTTATTCTTCTTTATTCAAAACAATGTAATCAATAAAATGAATATTTGAATTTGTTTAATTGTGACATACAAAATGATTAACAGCTACATTTGCTTATTAATTATCTTATTTATGTACAGAAGTGTAGAAAAACACAAGTTAGTGATTGCAACAAAATACAGTAAGGAGCAAAACTAAACCAATGTGACTATTTTTCCAAGAAAATAAGTTATTCATTTAGATGCTACTAATATGGCATAACAGAAAAGCTCATCCTGTATATGTATAATTGTACACCCATTTCAGTTTAATAGACGATTAATGTTTTAACTTCATTACATTGAGTTTACTAGGTATAATATTTTACTTCTGACTCATAATCAGTCATCATGACATATTCAATGTTAAATTTTCATAATATCTTTAAGATATTCAATCCTATTATTCTACGATTTTATTATTGAGAACTGTCTGTTAATATTTTCAAGTAGAGATTACTGGACAAAGAATGAAACATTTACCAATACTTTTATACATATATTCAGAAGTGCCTTGGAAGTAAAATATTACAAGTAAGAAATTGAAGAGAATATACTGAAAAAATTAATTGTTTCTTAAGTGGAAGTAGTTGTACAATAATATACAGGTTGAGATTTTTAATTATTTCATATATGTAATATTTATAGGAATAATCATTTATATAAAACAGTATTATTGGTTCAGCTTTACTTTGTACTATTGTAATAAATGTTGCACTATCACGCTAATGAGGAAAACACATTTTTTTAAATAGGTATTAATCTCATTCATAAACTCCATATGTATCAATTTTTAACTTTTTGTAGCTTTTCAATTTCTATGATCAACCACCTTAAAGACATTTAATACTCTTATGCCCAAAGAGGTTATGCCCAACACTGACTTTGTTATAAGTTTATCTGCTTACATAACTACTTATATTCAATATGAATTAAGCATAATACGAAATGTAGTTGATTATAACTGAAAACATTGAAACATTTTATTAAAACAATATTGTTTACACTTCGCTTTCTGTAGTGAAATATATGAATAAAACGCGACACCGTATGTGTTCCGGCCTGAGTGTGCTGGGCGACAGAGTAGGGTACGCGCGCGTGCGTGAGAAATACGTGTGACCAAAGAGCGTGGTTTTCTTCGTGCAGATAACGGTGGCGCGGAAAACGCATGTCTACTGTATATTTAATGAGATATTGCAATATTTCTAGAATTCTGCCCCTCATCAGCCACGAAGGCTGCAATAAACGAGCGCCGACTGTACATGACTTCGTAATATTACTTAACAATTCATGACTACATAATATTTCTTAACAATTTATATCTTAAAAAATTGCTCCTGGTTTGCTCTTTCCGAATCTAACGTTGCTCCCATTGCAACGTTTATATTTAATGAGATATTTGTAAATAAAAAAGCAAAAATTTGTTATCTTCAAAATAGATAGGAAATGGCCTTTTTACAAAAAGATCATGGTACCAAAAAGTTGCTCCTGATCTGTTTTATAATATTCAATGGTCAGATATCTTAATAACAACTTATCAACAAGGAGTAATTGAAATAATGTTGTTGCATACATGTGATATAGGTTATGGCGTCATACATGACAATTGTGTTGGTACCCCGGTTTCCGTTAGGGGAAAAAGTGGCATAAGAGTGTTAGACCGAGTTCGAGAGCAAGCGACTGTAAAAGCATCGAAATTTCAGCCTCATTGTCGCTGCGCTTTTAATAAAATCTGGAACCTAACGTTTTCCCGGACTCAGGCAGATTTAGGGTAATTGTGAGAAAGTGACTCGTGATATAACCGTTCAATGCGTTTATTTGGTGCACAAAACCACAACGTATTCGTTGTGAATTAACGACGTTACTTTGTAGTTTATCGGCGAAAATAAATACGCGACAATACAACATAAGAGAAAATATGAATTAAGAGGACGATCTCTTAACGAACGCGTTGCAAAATACGTAGTACGATCTTTTCTGTTTCACGGATTCGAACTAACTGAACTATCGCTGATCGGTTACGGCCGACGCCCAGCGATTTCAAACCGACCGTTGCTGTGTATAGAGTGTTCCCTTCTCTCTCGCTCTTCCTTTCGTAGCAAGCTCTCTTGCTCGCACGCGTAGCAACACGTACGTGTTCCGTCTCTTCGTACAAAGTCAGAGAAGAACAACATTTACAGTATGTTTTCTCCTCGTCGCCCTGGTACGAAGAATCATGGTCGACTGTGGTCTTGAACGGGAGATACTAACACACGAGAACTAACACACCGCCCTCCGTTGCATGAATGCCAAAACAAAAATTGTTTCCCTTTCAACTAAATTCAACAAAACAAAACGTGCTCACTTTGTTACCGCGGTACCATTGATTAAAAAGAAAAATAAAGGGAAATTGCCGTAAAAAGGAAAATAAAGTGAAAACTAGAAAACGAGAAAAAGGAAAAGGTATCTTTGCGGCGGAACGAAATAACTAAAAGCTTGTTAGGCTCCAGCCTAGTGGTGGCGACAAGCACGCGGGTTGAAGGGAGTGGTCCCCACCCGTGCCCGAGCCGGTCCCGTTTCTCCGCCGGGACGAAGCGCAGGATGTATCGACCATTCGGTTAATCCGCCCGGTGGTAAACGTGTGAGGGCACCTCGATGGTGCGGACCGGCAGGCGGACTTCTAGGACGCCGTTCGACGACCGCTCCGGCGACGGGTTGGGGCGGCGCCGAGCCGAGTCGTGCTGTGCCTCGTGAGCGCACGACCACTCACGCTCTTGCGCGGCGCGGTGATACAGTCCCAAGGGTCCATTTTGACCCGGCCTGGGCAACGGAGGTTCGTTAACCGTAGCGCGGCCTCGGCCACGTTATCACGGTCCGGCGTGGGCGGGAACGGGTCCTGGGGGGTCCCTGGTGGTCGGGCACGGTTCCTGATTCGGTGCCGGACGTCGTCCTTCTGGAGTTCCCGCTGGTCGACGGTGGGCATCCCCGTACAGTCCTGGGCACACTCAAAAAAGTCCACCTTGCCACACCGGTGGCATTTTCGGCTGAGCTCGCCCTTGTCTAGCGTCTAACACACGTGGTGATACATCTTTCCGACGTGGTGAATCATTTAAAACTGCTGACTCTCGTAACCGCTCCCGCTCCTGAAACTTAGAAATCATGTGGGAGAATCGTTTTCACTCAGGGAAGGGCTAATCTCTTTAGCTCCGCCTGTGTTTTGATTCGATTAGTTTGAGAGAGCAAACCCTTGTGGGCCTATCCTTGTCTTAGCTTGAGGACAACGTTCAGACTGGTATTCTTCGTATCCGACGAAGACCGCGAAACAACACCTCAGGTTCCTAGAGTACTGTTGGAACGACCAAAGTGCTATAAGAAACAAGGTTATTAGTATTGTCCTTTGGTAACGTCGCGATTAGAATCGAAATGAATTTCACGTGTGTTTATGTAGCCTCGCGTATGTTTTCTTCGCTCACCGTTGACTTTTTTAGTCAACCGGGAGCTTCCCTATACGCATTATAGGTCGGCTGTAGGTGGAGCTTTTGGATTTGACCTCCACCACACGAACAATTCCATTCTTACTCGGATGGATTTTCACGACTGCTCCTAACTCCCAACGATTGGGAGGGTGGAGGGAGTTCTGTACTACTACACTATCCCCTGTCTTCAGTTGTGACTGAGTTGTCTGACATTTATAACGCTGCTGTAGATCCTGCAAATAGTCCTTGGACTATGATTTCCACATTTGCTCGTTGAATTTTTGAAGGATCTGCCAACGAGACAAGGTGTTGACTCGTTCTTCCTCTACTGAGGGTATTGGCACAAGCGTTCAGCGGTGTTCCTACGAGAAAGTGGCCTAGTGTGAGCACCTCCAGACAGTCTGGATCGTCGCTCAACCGAGTCAACGGAAGCAATTCAAACCCGCTTCGATTTGGCGCTTCGATTATACGGCGGGCCCTGGTCACGTCCCTCCCGACATCGATGATGAGCTTGTCGTCCGCATAGCAGACGACACGCACACCGGGTGGGAGGGGCCCGCACAACGCCGAGTTGTACCCCAGGTTCCACAGAAGTGGGCCCAACACGGACCCCTGGGGCATTCCTCGGCGGACCCTTCGTCGCACCATAGTACCCCCCCTGACGGGGGTACTCCACCTCTCTGTCCGCGAGGTAGTCCCGGATCACGGCCCGCAGATACGGGGGCACTCCGTGTTCACAGAGCGCCCCGCGTAACGCGTCCCAGCGGAGGGTGTTAAAGGCGTTGGCCACGTCCAGGCTCACAGCCAACGCCACCCCCCGCCGGGAGACCGCCAGCTCCGCGACGGCACGGACGCGCTCGATAGCATCGAGCGTCGACCGGCCCCCGCGGAAACCAAACTGGCAGTCGGCCAGTCCGGGACCACCCGCGGACAGCCCCCTCGAGAGGCGGG
>NW_015374377.1:14386-23640 GCF_001272555.1 Dufourea novaeangliae | reverse complement strand
CCAGGTACCTGGAGCTGACGCTGGTTGGCTCTTTGGCGGCCGTCAGGCGCTTGAGCCTCACAACCGGGGCCCTTCCCGCCCTGAGGGCGGCCAGTCCCGAGGGACCCGGCAGCGCCTCCGAGGGGGGGTCGCCCTCCTCCTCTCCTCGCCTGTCCTCGCCAGTAACATATAGGAGTCCGGCGGCCTGGTGGTCCAACGCCGGTTCCCCACGGTCGTCAGATAACGACACGGGTGCGGCCCGCTCAACAACCGCACCCGCGCCGGCTCCTGGGGTTCCGAGGGCCCCTGGAGCAGTAACACCTGTTCCTTTTTTTGTATTGTCCATAATGGTATATACTCTTCCTCACTCTCCTACCACACACACCGTTAGCACCCTTGACAGCCGAAGCCACCAAGGGTCCCAGGGGGCACCACGCGGAGGTGGTGTGTGTGGATTTGACCAGACCGGGCCCGCCGACTTCGCCGAAATTCGCCGCAGCAGACGACACCGAAGTGTCGCCTGATTGTAGGTCGAACATCAGCTCCATCGTGGTTTTTGACGCAGGTCAGAGTGTTACGTAGGAGCCCGAAGACCCCTACGCACCCCTCGCTGTGAAAACCTGATCCAGCCTTGCCCCCCTCGTCGGAGCCACCGTAAGCCTACTACTTTCATCTCTGATTCGTCGAAAAGACTGAGGTCGACTGCGTGGGAGTGTTTTCGCGACGGAATATTGCGTAAGACATAGGTCGCGTTCCCTGCCCATTTCCGAAGGTGAAAACCGCCCCGTTTCAATAAAGAACATTCTTGTTGGCGAGTTTGCTCAAGTAGTTTTTTATCCGGAGCATACAGAATGCATTGGAATTTCCTATCTTCCCTATGCACAAGCATTTGCCGAAACATTTTCTCGATATCCGCGACGAGTACGTATTCGTGTAAACGCCAATTCAAAAAGACCGATGTAATATCTAGTTGCAATTTAGGCCCGACGTTGAGGAGATCCTAGTTCAGTTTAGTTTAGTTTGGAACGTGGTCTCTCGGGAGAGGGGTATTTCGATACACCCCTCCAAGGCCCAGTCTCGGCTTTGGCGCCCTTGGCTATCACATAGTTTCTCAATTAAGACTACCGTGGGCGTTACCCGAGGAGATTTTGACCCCGACTTTCCAACTATTCCAACTTTTTTAGACTCGGGTCACATGGAGGAATTAAAGTACTCGTGCGGGGGGCGGAGAGTCATTAGGATCGTCTCATTCCCTACCTAATATTTTTGGTCTGTTTTTCGAAAGATGATGACTGGGAGGTTGGCCTGCCTCGGCGCGTGGCCTGGCGGGGATCCAACGTGAGCTACGTATTTCGTGCGACGTTGTGACGGTCTCATTGCCACTGTGTGTCTCTTTCCAACCTCTAGCACTTTGGCACGAGAGGCTCTCGCTCAGACGCTCGGTAAACCAACTTCCTTCTTTACACTGCAATTTCTACGTTTAATAACCTACGTATTAATTTAATCCCCTTTTAATATGTTGCTCAATATTTGGGTATAATACATTCTTTCAAAAGAAATAAACTTTTTCTTATTCATGTATTTTAACTTTTGACGTGTGAAAACGTTCTGCGTCTTGTCAACATTCTCAGCCATTTCCAGACAATGGATGCTTGACGGCCACGTGCCGAACGCAGTCCCCACTCTTTGAGATTGTAGGTAGGTCCTTCTCGAGAGGTTTGTAATACGTGTGATGGAGACAGACGACCGTAGGCGAGGACTCACGTCGACGGTCGCACGTCATTGGCTAAGACGCGAAGAGTGAGAGAGACACAAGTGCCGTAGGTGTCTCGCGATCGCGGCAACACCGCGAAAACTTGGGCCTACCTCCCAGGCATCATCTTTCGAAAAACAGACTATAATAAAAATTACTGGAGTCAGACGTTGTGGCAACCAATCCTTCGTCTCCTAATGTAAGTACCAGCTTACTCTTTGCATCATCCACAGACAGAGTCTGTATTAGGATGGTAATCATCGCAAATCACGCTATCATCGAGAGAGAGCTGTATCACGTATTTCAACCCCTTAGTTAGTTAGTTAGTATCACATACTCTCCCGGGAGAGGGGAAGTGCGATTTCCCCCCCAAGGCCCAGCTGTGGCTGCTAGTGCCGGTAGCTTTCACACAGCCCCCGCCACAATAGCCGGGACTGCGGTGGACGTTACCCGGGGAGGCAATTTCCTCCGGCTTTCCAACCCGACCAACTTTTTTGGGCCCGGGCCACATGGAGGCGAGGAAGTACTCGCCTGGGGGGCGGAGAGTCACTAGGATCGTCCCTTCCCTACCTAAATGAGTGTCTATGGAATATGGTCGTCGGGGCAACCGATCCTTCGTCTCCAAAGTGAGTACCGGCTCACTCTTAGCTTCACCCACAGACCGAGTCTGTACCAAGGGTGAAATCATCGTGCTTGCGTACGTTCCATCATCGAGAGAGAGCTGTGTCGCCTGTTTCAACCCCCTATTATACTACCTACCTATGTCCCGAATATTTCAGGAGCCCCCCCTCCTCTGATACCCCTCACAAATCCACCACCCCTCTCAAGGACAAGGAGAGAGTCCCGGGACTCCGATAGAGATACATGGGGAGGCCGTTCTAGCCGACCTCAAGGAGAGACGTGGTCGGGTTCGGCGATAACCTCCCTTGGGAGCCGCGGTGGACCATAAATGAATCCACCGCCAATATGAATCTAGTCTAAAATCTGTAGCGGGGTATGTGATTTTACAAGAATGGAAAACGAGATAGAGTAGATCGCGCCCTCCCCCCACCCTAGATTTTACAAGGAACGCGACGCGAACGGTAGCCCACCGGACTTCGCCGAAGTTTCTCCGAAGAGGAAACATTAGTTTCATCAGGGACCAGCATCCGCGTTCTGGGTTCGCGAATCTCGCCCCTCCCTAATGGTCGACGCCCTCTCTCTCCGGCGTACCACGGATCGTTGTAGCGTGTGCCAGGCGCCTTCGTGACCCGTCGACATATGTGTTCCGGGGTCACGAATGTTTACCGGCACGTGGGGCCTATTTTCGGTAATGCCATACCTTACGTCCGGCGCCTCGTTCGTGAGAACTGCCTTCCGGAATACGATGACCGCGGGGCTCGTTGGGCCGTGGTCCCGCAAAGACATGCTCTTCATGCTTCCGGGACTCGGTTCGCCAGTATACGCCCCGCTGTCCGGAATCGCATTCGGGCCCCTACGCGTTTTAATCTACTCAAGGCGGCACGTCCAGGCCCCCGAAGGGTTTAATACCTGGAACGGCCATCGCCCCCCTTCCCTCGGGCCCGAATGAGCGCTCCTGGCGTTTTTATCTCTTACCTCCGTATCGGTAGTATCTTGACGAAGATCCTCCCGGTCCAGTCTGTGACCACGCGTCCTTGGCCGCTGTCCCGTATGCTACTCGGCATCGGTGTCCTTTGCCCACGGAACGTCACCACGGGCTGGTGTTTGAATGTGCGCTCGGTGTACGCAAACCCGTGTCGACGTCCGCGATCAGACTCCCCGATGCCTATCTACAACTAGTTCGAGAACGAAGGGGGAATTCAGGCCTATGTGTCCCGTCCTTGAACACATATATCTGCCCACCCCCTCCACGGACGGTCTTCGGGTTCCGGGCCCTCGCCACCCCCGGGCTACTTCCCGGATCCCACCCAGTCCGTTGTTCTCCGCGGATCCTGTGTCTGTCACTGTGATCCCCCCACGCGGGGGTTACTGGTTTTCCATCCCAGTTTTCCCGTCGTCCTGGGACCACAGCGGGGATTGAGAGGCAAAAATACGGCTGGAGTCGACAGGGTTCCCCATCTATCTTTTCCCCCGTGTTGCCTCTTCACGAGTGGTCTTCGGGAAGCACGTCGGCAGGCTTACGCCTCCTGTCTGCTTTTACCCTCCCGACTCGTATCCCGACACCCCGCCCGTACGGGTCGGATCCGCGTTCGTACCCTCTTCCTGCCGGGAAAACCTGACGCATCCTATCCCGTTACCCTTGTGAGTTCTCGGTGGGTGAAACCGAGTACCCTCACGGGTTCAGGGGGGGACTGAGAGGGAGCTTTGTGTCTGGACGAGAGCCACCGATGCCTCTCATCCTGCACCCTCCCTCTTCACGTAAGGTCCTCATGGATCGAGCTTCGGGACAAACACTAGTTACTCTTTCCATTCCCGTTACGTATCTCTGTTGTGCTTTTCTCAGGCTCCCTTGGGTCGCTAAATTTCCAGCTAAAACGCGTGTACTTGGGTAATTATGGCTTACCCCTTCTCCATCACCATCCCTCCACGTTCGGCCGCTTCCTTTTCGCGTCCTTCTTCTTCTTTCACCTGTAGTCGGTATCCTCCTTCCACCTGCCTTTGGTCCAGTAGTTTTCCGAAATCGGCCAACAACGTCCATGATGATCTTCCGTCGCCTTATTTTCGATGATTGATCCATGATGATCCTCTCCGGTTGCCTCCATCCCCCTTCGATGTCCCTAGTACAGATAACCCCCTGCTTGTAATCTTATTTGACAAAAAGGCCACCCTCTCTTTCGCATCCCACCAGGAGACGATTCTCCTGACAGGATCCCAGGCGGCACCACGTGGAGGCGAGAGGGTGTGATTTTCGGGGCTTCCAGACTTCTCCGAGTAACGACAACATGTTTTATTATTCTCGGATCCATCTGGACATCCTTCCACCATCCCGGGGTGGAAGAATCCCCTAAATCTGCCGCCCATTTCAACCCCTTAATCTTACCTACCTACGTCCCGAATAATTCAGGATCCCCCCCCCTACCACTGGTACCCATTTCAAATTTCCCACCCATTCTATCAAGGTCAAGGAGGGAGTCCCGAGACTCCAGTAGCGATACATGGGGAGGCCGTACTAGTCGAGCTCAAGGAGAGACGTGGTCGGGTTCGTTGATCACCTCCCCTGGGAGCCGCAATGGACTATAAATGAATCCATCGCCAATTGCATTTAGTCTGTCTAAAGTAGGATTATGAGTTTGAAGTGGTGAGAACGAAAAGAGTAGGTCGCGGAAACCCCCTCCCTAGTGGTTGCAAGGAACGCGACGCAGATGATAGACCACCGGACTTCGCCCAAATTCCCCTTGTAGAGTGAATATCAGTTTCATCAGGGACTACCAACCACGTTCTGGGTTTCAACGTTCCCGTCCCTTGGATTGATGCCCTTTCTCTCAGATGTACCACGGATCGTTGCAGCGAATGCCAGTCGCCCTGTGATTCATCGCTGGTATGGTCCCGAATCACAGTTTTAACGGCACGTGCCCGTTAGAGCGAAGCCTTGTTTCAGCAGTGCCATGCTTTACGTTCGGTGCCACATCCTTACGGATGCCTTCCGAAATACGTTTCTTCAAAACTCGTTGGACCGAAATCTAGCAAAGAGATGCTCTTCATCCTTCCGAGACTCGGTTTACCAGTATACGTTTTGTTATCCGGTATATATCCCCCTTTACGCGATCGTTGTTCTAAACCGGTAGCGTCATCGGGCCTCGGAAGAGTATCAACCCGAGTATAGCTTCGCTATAACTTTCGCATTTACAGGCAATTATATGTGCGTACTATATCCTAAGGATGAAGGAAGAATTTTTGTATCTGTTGTTCCGTCGATGGACGGGCACCTCTACCTCCCCTTTCACGGACGGTCCTCGAGTTCCGGGCCTTCACCACTCCCAGGCTACCTCCCGGAACCCACCCGTTCCATTGCCCACCGCGGATCCTGTATTCGCCACCGTGTCTCCCCGTGGGGGGTACTGGCTCTTTCGAGTTTCCCGTCGTCCTGGGGTCGCGGCTAAGACTGAGAGGCGAAATGCGGTTGGAGTCGACAGGGTTCCCCATCTATCTTTTCCTCCGTGCCGCTTCTTCACGAATGGTCTTCGTGGATTGAGCTTCGAAACACTAGTTCTACTCGTCCATTCCCAGTCCGTATCCCTTACGTGCTATCCTCTTGAGAGGCCGAAACCATGTTGTAATCTACCTAATTCAATCAGTGTGGTGTCCTAGAGTATCCTGTCCCATCCTCTAGACAACTATAATTTCATAGTTTTCCCGATTTCGGAGGGGATTGAGAGAATATTCTGGGCAGAGTATACGGAGTCACCAGACCTCCCAACTCTTGTCCTATTCTCTTCATGGATGGTCTTCGTGGTCTTCACTTGAGACAAACACTAGCCTCTGTTAGACCACTACCGATCCATATCCTTATGTACTTCCCTATACGAGGTCGATCCTACACCGACTTCCTACTTATCTGTAGGTTTGTTTGTGTCCATCGTTGCCCGGCATCCTTCAATATCGTCCGCCCTTGGTTGTCCATTTCTACTTAGTCGTAGCTCGTAATCTTCGTCCCTCTCTGTGATAACCAACCGTCTCCTCCAAAATTTTTCCTTCTCCGTCTATTACCCTATTACAGAAACGTATTTTTTATAACCGTTTGCACTGAGCTTCAGGTCACCCTCTCTTTCGCATCCTGTCTGAAGTCGAACCTCCAGACGGAATCCCAGGCGGCACCATGTGAAGGCAAGAGGGTGTGATTTTCTGGGCTTCCAGACTTTTCCGATTGACTATGTTACATTAACCACGAATTCAGCTGGCCGCGCGGCCATTACACGGCACGAACAAAGTGCTCTTTCCCGGCCCCTCACCACCGGTCGCGTCCCCGCGAGTTCCTTCTCCTTTTTATCGGGCGCCAAGTACGATTTTATGTACCGACCGATATTCCCCGAATATCGGACCGAAACCTGCCCCTTCCGATGGGGCTGAAATCTACCGAACGACCGGGAAGAAAGCACCCACCGACGGATATTTCGATTTAACTAGGGTTCCCAAGGTCCGCAAATACCGGAACGATAGACTCTCCTCGCGACAGGAGTTCCCGTTGGACGATACAAACAATTAAGAGAAATCAAAGACTACCTCTCGGGACCGGTTAACAGATCGAATAACCATTTATTAGATTTCTCGCGCCGGCCTCTTACGAGACCGCATTAAAACAGGTGTTCCGGTAATTCAACAAAATAATAAACGGCTCGACGGTCGACTATCGTCGCGGACCGCGCCTTCGATATCGCCGGATTTCGGTATGATACGCGATGTTTTGCAATTTCGTGGTCTACGACCACTTGAGATGTTACATACGAAATTTACATTGGCACGGTCGGACGGTATTCCGTTACCGCCGATTACAAAAGTTGGTACAATGACTTGAGTGACTTAGCGCGTTGACTTGGCGTCCTGGAGGAAAGCTGCCCGAAATTCTCGATATTCTATTTCCCGATAAACCCCGTGGTTCTCCCACGCTCGTTAGCGAGATGCGACTTTCGGTTTTCTACCGCGACATGGTCGGGACGGACGAGATCTAGATTGCCCTACGGAGATCAGATGAAAGACCTCACTTACAGTCAGATGATAATTTTCCTCGCAGCCTCACTACCTACTGGGGGTGTACTTCCCACACGCGATACGCTAAGAACCTTAGTTCGGTAGACGGGTCACTCAAGTGACGATTTCGGGGCTCGTTACGCGACGCGAGGGTCTAGCGGGCCCCTCACTATGCGGTTCTATTGCCCCGTGTACCCCTTTTGACTCCTGCGGAGCCACGCTCCTTCGGCTCAGGGACGACACGCCAAGGAAAGATCCCCTGGTCTTGGAGATTCCTTCCCTTGTGTGCGGAGACCAGTCTTACACCCTGCTACGTGGTTGCTGCAACTCCTCACGGGTCCCCTGCCCCCTGCTTCCTCCATCGTGGGGTCCTTCGGAGGGAGACGTCCGGGTCGCCGATCCTGGTCCAGTGGGTGATAGCACGTTGCCCCCTCGACCGACCAAGCGCCTCTCGAAACCTGTGCTCGATGCGAGGGAGGGCCCTTTTTCTCCTGTCCTATCCCCCTGGGATAGGACCCTTATCTCCGCGTCGATACCGCGTCCTCCGTCTCGTATTGACCCCGATCGCTACGGTCCTGTAATCGCGAGCGGTAACTCGGCGCGAGAATACCACGTGATTAATTTAAATTCAACTGGTAGCATTTCCCTACGAATCCTCCAGGAGCGCTTGGATGTCATTTCGCGCGAGTGAGAAGTTGCAGGGGGGCGGTCTAGTTCTCGGTTCTTCCGTGCCCGAGTCGAATTTCGGGCCGGAAGGGGCACGGCACAAAATGTGTCGTAACAACTAAAATAAACTTATGAAATATCGGATCCATCTGGACATTCTTCCACCATCCCGAGATGCAAAAATCCCCTAAATCTGCCGCCCCAACTCATTTTTTTTTTTTTTTTCGCGGGGGAAATGCTTTATGCACACCTCGGAGTCCTGGGGTGGGACTCCGAGGTAGTATGGGACTCTCACCCACTACAATCCCTGTGGCAGCCTTCTCGGGCGGAACTCGGCAGTGGCGGGATCTCGTATGAACGCACCGCCACCGCCGCGCCTGTGCTCCCCTTATCGGAGAGCCCGTTCCGTGGGGGCGATCGAACGCCCCCCACAGGTGACCGATACACACCACAGGTCACCCTCCCTTCACTACTCCGCCAGCGTCAGAGGACTGCACTCCGGCGCCGGCACTACCGGGCCGCTTTGGATGCAGCCGGGGACCCCACCCCGACTGCATCAGCGGCCCCGGCGGACGCGCGCGCGAAGGCAGGAGCCACAGGAGCCGAAGCTCCGGCTCCCGATGTCCACGCACGCGTCCGCCCATACACGCAGGCCTCGCCTGCCGGAGAGCGAGGAGACGCCTGCGGGGGCGGAATTGGCCCCCCCCCGCCGGCGTCGTCGGGGTCGGCTGTGCGGGACCCACGGCCCCGACCCCGACCCCGCCTCGCTCTCCTCCTCTCTCGACGAGCGGGATCGCGCGCCTCACGGTCCCGCTCGTCGTCCTCCTTCCGCGAGATGACGGTCTCGCAGAAGGAGGACACCGCCTTCCACGTCCACTCGCTCCCCACCATGGCAGCGACCACGGCAGGGAGCGAGAGGTCCCACCCGACCGCCAATCGAAGCCCCCGCCTCTTCCCGGAGAAGGCCCGACACTCCTCCAGTGCGTGCTGCGCGGAGTCGAGCTCCGCGCCACACTGGTGGCAGCCGGGCGTCTCCTCCGCCCCGACCTTCAACAGGTACTCCCCGAAACAGCCATGTCCGGAGAGCACCTGCGTCATGCGGTACGTCAAACGGCCGTGGCGGCGGTCCATCCATGCATCAAACACAGGCAGGACCGCCCCTACGGCCCGCTGTCGGGCGGCGCCGCTGATCTCCAGCTGGCGCCGCCAC
>NW_015374377.1:12719-14005 GCF_001272555.1 Dufourea novaeangliae | reverse complement strand
CTTGTCGTGGGCAACGCCCGCCGCCGCGCGTCTCGTGACGGGGTGGAGGGTGGCGGAGGAGGTGGAATCGCTGAGCGACCACCTCCACATCCTGATGGATGTATCCGCCGCCCGACAGGACCACCTCCCTGCCGCCGGCCGGCCTCCGCGTAGGTGGGCGCTCGGACTCCTGGAGGAGGACGCCCTGATGTCCGCCTCCCTCGCCGCGTCCTGGCCGGAGATTCCGGCCGGGCCGGTCGCGGACGTCGATCGGGAGGCCGAATGGCTCCGGGATGGGCCGGGATGGCCTATGCCCCGGGCCAGGAGAGCCCCGAGGCGGGCCTCGTAGTGGTGGAGCGACGCCATCGCCGAGCTTCGTTGCACGTGCAACGCGGCGCGGCGTCGCTTCGCCCGGGCCCGTCGTACGCGGAACCGCGACCCGGCGGTGGAGGCCTCGCTGTACGAGGTCTACCGCCGGGCGAGGGTGGTGCTGCAGGCGGCCATCAGGAGGGCCAAGGCGGGAGCCTGGGAGGAGCTCCTCGAGACTCTTGATGGTGACCCATAGGGGCGCCCGTACCGCGTCGTATTAGGACGATTGCGGCCGGCTGCCCCCCGGTCACCGAGAGTCTGGACCCCCCCGTGCCCGAGCGGGTGGTCGGCACCCTCTTTCCGGACGATCCGGAGGAGGGTCGCCGACCGCTGGAGCCGACGGACCCCGTGGAGTGGTCCGCCGAATGGGGGGTCAGCGAGGAGGAGCTCGCCGGGGCCGGACGGCATTCCCGGGAGGGCTCTGCGCCTGGCCCTGCGCGTCCTCGGGCCCCGACTCAGGCGGCTGCTGAACGGCTGCCTGATGTCGGGGCGAGTACCGCTTCTTTGGAAGCGGGGGCGGCTGACCCTGGTCCCCAAGAGGGGTAAGCCCGCGGAGGATCCCTCCGCGTACCGGCCGATATGTCTCCTCGACGAGGCGGGCAAACTGTTCGAGCGGGTGCTCGCTGCCCGCCTGTCGGGGGGTTTGTCCGCGGGTGGTCTCGGGCTGGCGGACTGCCAGTACGGTTTCCGCGGGGGCCGGTCGACGCTCGATGCGATCGACGACGTCCGTGCCCCCGCGGACCTGGTGGTCTCCCTAGGGGGGGGGGGCATTGGCTGTCAGCTTGGACATACCCAATGCGTTCAACACCCTCCGCTGGGGCGCGATACGCGGGGCGCTCCGGGAGTACGGAGTGCCCCCGTATCTGCGGGCCGTTGTACGGGACTATCTCGCGGACCGTGAGATCGAGTACCCCGTTCAAGGGGGAAAGCTGGTACGC
>NW_015374377.1:0-11647 GCF_001272555.1 Dufourea novaeangliae | reverse complement strand
GGCGCGGAGCTCGACTCCGCGCAGCACGCACTGGAGGAGTGCCCTGCCTTCTCCCGAGAGAGGCGGGTGCTCCGACTGGTGGTCGGGTGGGACCTCTCGCTCCTTGCCGTGGTCGCTGCCATGGTGGGGTGCGGGGTGCCGTGGAGGGCAGTGTCTTCATTCTGTGAGACCGTGGTCTCGCGGAAGGCGGACGACGAGAGGCGTCGGGAGTTAACCGACCCCGCTCGGATCGAGAGGAGGAGGGCGAAGCGCGCCGGAGGTCGGCGGCAGGCCGCCGCCCCGCTGCAGGGGGGCCTGATGCCATCTGAGCCCCCCCTCCTCTCGGCCGGTCGCTGGGCGGCCGGTGTGACGCGGCGACCCCGCACGATTGGCGGTAACGGGCCCATGGGCCCGCCGGCCTGTTGCGGGGTCGCCGGGCACGTGGGGGTGCGCTGACACCCCTGCCTTGAGGTGCCCGCGTCGATGTCGCCGAGGGGGGGGGGGACGTTCGTTTCCTCCCGGCGGTGCGCTTCCTTTTTCCTCCCTGTGTGGCGGGGAATGGAATACGCCCACGGTAGTCCCTGCCTGTCGTAAGAGGCGACTAAAAGGGACTGTTGGGATCGCGGGACTGTGGCACTCGCGGTCCGGCGGGGGGGGAACTCCCGCTTCCCCCACCACAGAGAGGGCGCTCCGCCGTTAACTGGCGGAGCTGGCGCTGGGGGGATAGGCGAGCACGGGGGGGTCCAGACTCTCGGCGACCGGGGGGGCAGCCGGCCGCAATCGTCCTAAGACGATGCGGTAAGGGCGCCCCCATGGGTCACCGTCGAGAGTCCCGAGGAGCTCGTCCCAAGCTCCCGCCTTGGCCCTCCTGATGGCCGCCTGCAATTCAACCCTCGCCCTGCGGTAGCCCTCGTACAGCAGGGCTTCCACCGCCGGGTCGCGGTGCCGTCTACGGCGGGCCCGGGCGAACCGACGCCGCGCCGCGTTGCACGTGCAACGAAGCTCGGCGATGGCGTCGCTCCAACAGTAAGCGGCCCGTCTCGGGGCCCTTCTGGCACGGAGCATGGCGGCGTCACACGCAGCCGTCATCGCGACCCGGAGCCATTCGGCCTCCCGATCGACATCCGCGACCGGCCCGGCCGGAATATCCGTCCAGGGCGCGGCGAGGGAGGCGGCCATCAGGGCGTCCTCCTCCAGTCGCCCGAGCGCCCACCTACGCGGCGGTCGGCTGGCGGAAGGGGGGCGGTGCTGGGCGGCGGATACATCCAGTAGGATGTGGAGGTGGTCGCTCAGCGATACCTCCTCCTCCGCCACCCTCCACCCCGTCACGAGACGCGCGGCGGCGGGCGTTGCCCACGACAAGACCACAATGGACTCGCGTTGCCACCGCACGCACGTGCTCGCGGACCCCCGGTTGAGCATCCGGAGGTCCAGTCCTGCCGCCCACTCCCGCACGACATCCCCCCGCGCGTCGGTCCCGGGGCTTCCCCACATGGTGGACTTCGCGTTAAAGTCACCCAGGACCAACGTCGGACGCGCCGGACCACGGGATACGACGTTCCGTATCCGGTCCAGCAGCGTCTCGAACGACGCGAGAGGCATGATCGGCGGAGCGTAAACTTCAACCACCGCCAGGCGCCCGTAGCGGGCAGCGACGGAGTCGCGCCCCCGCGCTATGGCGTTGAGGGGCACGTCTCCGTGGCTCACCACTGCCACGGAGCCGAGCGCGTCCCCCGCCCAGTCCGGGCGGTCCGGGACGCGGTATGGCTCCGCGGCGACCGCCAACCCCACACCAAGCTCGGCCAGGCTATGCAGGAACAAGTCCTGCGCCCGGGCCGAGTGATTGAGATTGGCCTGGAGGACACGAGTCGGGGGCATGAACACTAGGCCGTGTCCATGGCCTCCTCCCGGCCGGATCCTCCCTCCTTATCGACCGGCGCCTGCACCGGTCGATCTACCTGTGGCTGCGATACCGCAGCCGCGCTCGGCATCGCCGCAGCCCCGCGCCGCCCGCGCCGCCGCGACGGTGGAGGTGTGCAGCCCCTGCCGCCCAGACGATGCCCGGCCGGTCGACCCAGGTCGGCGCAGACCGGGCACCTGGGGGCCTTGGCGCAATCCCGGCCCACATGACCGGTGCCTCCGCAGGAGTAGCACCGTCCGCCCCTGTCCGTGTCACCCGGACACCTCTGGCGGACGTGCCCCTCCTCCAGACAGCGGAAGCATCGCTGTGGCCGGGCCGCCAACACCTCCACCCTGGCCGACGACCAGCCGACCAGAACTCGTCCGACGGTCGTCAGCCTCCTCGTCGCGGCCAGGGGGGCCCTCACCCACATCCCGCCGTGGCCGGATCGATTGCGTCTAACGACGCCGACCCGAACCTCGGCAACGGTGCAACCACCGACCGCAGCTACCGCCTCCGACACGGCCTCCGCGGTGACCGACTCGTCGAGGCCCGTCAGCCGCACCTCGGCGGTCTTGACGGGCCTGCTGACGCGCACGTCGGTCCCACTAAATACGTCCTCCAGGCGTCGCGCGAGGGCGTCTGCCCGGGCAGCACTATCCGGCCCCGGGACCTCCAGTATCGAGGCCCCGGTCGGGCCCTTGCTGTAGCGGAGGTCCGCGATGCCGACGTCCGCCAGACGGACGCCGGACTTCGCCTTCTGCAGGACCTCCGCATACGAGGTCGAGCTGCCCGGGGCGACCATGAGCGCCACCGCGGCCCTCTTGCGGGCACGCGGCGGACGCCCAGACGCCCTCTCTCGTGCCGGCGCCGCCGGTGGAGCCGGAGGCGGGGGTGCAGCGGCCTTGGCCCACCTGCGGCGCTTGCGACGGGGGGATCCGCGACGTCTCGCCACCGGCGCCGTCGCCCCCCCGCGGCTACGGGCCCCAGCCGCGGGCGGACCCGCGGACCGCCGCCGGCCACCGCCGCCCAGCAAGTCGCCGAGGCGCCCCACGAGGCACGCCTCCATTTCGGCGAACAGGCGCCCGACGCGCCGCTCGACGGCCCTCTCGACCGCCGCCATAGTGACGGGGCGCTCCTCCTGAGACACCCCGCCAGGCGGAGGCGATCGCGGAGTCGGCCGCGGCTCCATCGCCGCCACAGCAGCCGCGACGGCCCGCTCGAGCCGCCGCCGAGGGGGCAACGGTGGCAACGCCACCGCCCCCGACCCCGCCGGCCCACTCGCCGGCGGCACAGGCGGCGGCGGCATCAAGGCCCCGAAGGGGTCCCCGACCTCCATCGACACCTCCATCGGGAGCGGGGCCCCCGCCGTCTCCGCCACACCTCCCGTCACGATCCCCGCCACCGGGGACGTCCGCCGGGCCTCCCGCCGCGCGGGCAGCGCCTCCACAGCGGTCAGCCGGGCGCGGAGGTCCAGCACGAGCTCCCGTTCGGAGAGCACCGTCCGCTTGTCCTGCTCCGCAGCCGCATAGCGGATCTGCAGAGCGGCCACGCGGAGCGCCCGGACGTTGGTCCCCTTTAAGTTGGTGCTGCAACGCGCCACCTTTTCAATGACCTGGATGCGGTCATTTATGACCGCACCCAGATCCGGCGTAGGGGCGCGCCGCATTTCCTCCGCCACGACATCCGCCGGTGGCAGCTTCATACATGACTTGTAGACCGGGAGCGGCGGCACTGCCCGGTCCTCCAAGTCCTCCTCGCGGAGGCCGTGCTCATTGAGCGTCAGCTTAATCAGCTTTCGCTTTGCCTCCGTGAGTCTAAACCGCTCCTTAGCCGCAGGGTGCCGCCCCCTCTTCCGGCCGCTCGCAGCGCCGGGGCCGACCACCCCCGAGCGGACCGACGAGGCGGAGACGGCCGACGCATCGGAGTCCCCATCCTCGTCGTCGCTGATGGCGACGACTCGGTCGATGCCCCTGGAGCTGGAGCACCTGACCAGGCCGTCAGGGAGGCGCCGGAGGCGCACCATCTGTGCACCTCCCGTCATCGGGCGGGCCGGCCCCGACGGGCCAGGCACCGCTTCTGAAGGGGTATTGCTACCCCTTCCTTCTCCAGTAGCCGTTAAGGCACCGCTGGCCTAGTGGTCCACCAAGCGGGCCCCGCAGTCGTCGAATAACGACGCAGCTGTGGCCTGTTTGACCACCACACCCGCGCCGACTCCTGGGGCACCGAACTCCCCTGGAGCAGTAACGTTACACTCCTTTGTTGTTGTATCCATCTTGTTCTTGTTTTTCCCTCCTTCACCACCAGTAGTAGATAGCAACCCGGTGGCCTGTTGGTCCACCAACCGGTCCTCGCGGTCATCAGATGACGACACGGGTGCAGCCCGCTCAACAACCGCACCCGCGCCGGCTCCTGGGGTTCCGAGGGCCCCTGGAGCAGTAACGTCCTTCCCGTTTTTTGTGTCTGCCATGTTTGTTTTCACCGCCTCACTCTCCTACCACTTACACCGTTAGCACCCTTGACGGCCGAAGCCGCCAAGGGTCCCAGGGGGCACCACGTGGAGGTGGTGTAAGTGGATTTGACCAGACCGGGCCCGCCGACTTCGCCGAAGTTCGCCCCAGCAGACGACACCGAAGTGTCGCCTGATTGTAGGTCGAACATCAGCTCCATCGTGGTTTTTGACGCCGGTCAGAGTGTCACGTAGGAGTCCGAAGACCCCTACGCACCCCTCGCTGCGAAAACCTGATCCAGCCTCGCCCCCCTGGTGGATCCTCCCTTGGTTTAACGCATTCGTTTGCGAGGTGGGAGCCTCCACATTTAACACATTTCGGGTTATGACCACAGTTTACGGATGAGTGGCCAAAGGCTTGGCAGCGGAAGCACTGCGTGTATGGGCGTTGTGAAAGGAACTTCTCCCAGTATATGCGAGTGTAGAACAGAGCGTTTATTTTTTTGATATTGTTTAAGGTTGAACCGTTTGGAAACGTCACCTTATATATGCAAAAATTAGGTTTGGTGTTTGTGTCTTTCCTTCCGCCAAGGGGGACACACGACACTCGCTGAAGTCCATGGAACCGAATCTCATCGAGTATTTCTTGAGGTTCCATTCTGGGGAGCCCCTTTAGTGTGACTGTAAGTACTTTATCTGAGTTTGGAGTGAATGTATGGTATGCCTTGTTTTGGGAGGCCAGCATGTTTTTAAAATCTGTAAAGTGGGCCATTTCAGCAAACTGGATTCGTACTCGGGTTCCAAGGAATTTAAGTTTGAACTCGGTTCCATAGAGTTCAGCCAGGTTTTTTGGTAGTCGCGAAACGTTACCGTCAAAAGCAGCGACGTAGATAGGAGGTGGTTTAGTGGAGACACGAGTCGGCTTTTGCGACCCCTCCTTGTCGAAAGTCGGGGCTTCTTGTGCAGAAGTGGTGTCACGGTTTGTGTTATTACTTGTTGAGTTTAATGTTTTGTTAACGGGGGCAGTGCTTCCTCTGCCAGACCCCGGCCCCTCCTATCGTGTAACAAGTTCGGCTGCATTGCCGCCGAACATTCCGAGAAGGTCGAATTTGTTGTGACTGGGGACGTTGGGAACGTTGGGTAGGGGTTCTTCCTCCATTAGCTCGACCAGCATGTCGGCTGCGTAAGAATCGACAGAGCCTTCCGGCCGCCGCGCAGGAGAAGTATCGGCCATCTTTGGTCGCTTCTTGACTTTGCCTTCGGCGACAAAATCCTCCATCGAGGTGAATTTGGGTTTCGATATTTTTGCCGAAATGCTGGTCGATCCGGTGGAGCAGGCCGGTATACCGGCTCCCTCCGTGGTTTCCGAGACGGGTAATGTTGTTTTAATCGGACTTACCGAGGCAGGAACCACTGTGTGCGATTGTTTGATAAAATTTTGGAAATGTTCCTCCTCGATTCTATTTTGGGAGGGAGCGTCGGCGTCTCCCAGGAATCTCTCGACCAGCTCGGAGACCCGTGGTCCTTTCGATCCGGAAGGTTCGGGGTCGTCTGAGGAAGCGGAAGTAGTCGGGGCTGGCGTCGGGGCCGGTTCAATGCTTTTTCCTAGAGAATCAATTTTCTCCTTTGTAAGATCGCATATCGGTGAGATTCCCGGGTGATCCTGGGCTCGTTGAAATTCAGTGGCTTTACGGCGCCCTATGGGCCGTTTGAATAATAGACGACGGCCGGGGGGGGGGGCAGCCCCGTCTGTCTTCACTACACTGTGACCACTAGCTCAAAATAAAATTATTTTCAGACTTCTGCAAATAATTGTGAATAAAGTTAAATAGAATAAATGAAAGAATTACTAATTGAAATAAACGTGGCCTGCGTAGCAGGGACTCGCGTGTGTGCTACACCAGTTGAGTGTCTTGAGGTCACAGCTGTTTATACTACAGAGCTCGGAATGATACGTCTGTACGCTTTGAGCGCGCAACAGCGAATGGAGTTCTGATCCCCCGAGGGTTGAAATCAACGGGTTTCTATAGGTCTATGAGGAAATCTTTGACGGTTGAGGTTGCGTCACGCTTCCTAGTTTTGGTTACCATGCCGTGGGAACGAATTTTACTCCATCGCTTACTCAACAGATAACGAAAACGTAAGGGCGTTTTCCTTTGGAAACTCTTTATAAGTAACACTGGCGTTGGAGGTCACTTGTACTTGCATGAACTCGAACGACGCCGAACTCCATTGGCGTGTTATACTCTGTATTCTCAGAACCTCTTTTGATTGCACATTTGTCTCTTATCACCTTCAAACGCGAAGAACGAGCGATAACCGTCAATCCAGCGACACGTGGAAGCAACGGGCGTGGTCGTCCTTCCTCGAGACGCCGACGAAAATGTCAACGATTCTAAAACTCCACCTCGGGGACTCGACGACCGCGAATCATAGCCTGTTGCTACCCCGAATCTTCCATGTTTTCTAATAAAGGAAGGGAGGAAGAACCTATAAAAGGATTGTATAAACCAGGGAAAAGAGCTCAGTTCGAAACGAGCCTAGATAGAAATTCTGTTAGTTTAAACTCTCTCGCAGTTTCGGCTCGTATGACCTCCTTCAACGGCTTGTTCGTTCGCTCTTCGACAATCGCGCTTCACTCCAATCTCTAACACGCGACAGCGAGCTGAGCGATAACGGTCACTCAGCTGTTCAGTTTCGAGTTCCGCGACGATATCTCTTCATTGTGCGACGCGACTTCGCGATTACGCGCGGCCTACAAATGAGTTTTATAAGACACCGGACCGCAAAGTGCAATATCCGAGACGGCGACAACGTATCCCGCAATGTCTAAACCCTGTATCATGGCTCCGAGCGCCAGCGAGTCTTCCGCACTTTCAAGGACCCGAAATCCTGACCAAACCGACCGAAAGCTACACGAATCTATCGTTCATTCTCACTATCATTGGTATGTTAAGACTTATTTGTATCTTTTATTTATTGGATTGTTATATATAAACGAAAGTGGTTTCCTATCCCTCCCGTTCTATATCCAAACCGCGTACTTAACCGGTAAGTTTAGACAGGGTGTGCTTTAGCACCTTAAAAGGTCAGGACCCGAAATTATAAATAAAGTATCGACCGCAACGCGGGACGTAACAAGCGGACCATTTTCGCGGACGTGCCTTCGATAATTCGTTAATTTTCTGTTTAAGGCTCTCCAACCGCTTTACCAAAGCTTCTGTTGATGCGTCCCTCGACACACTCGCCACCAGAGTCCGGCTGGTATTCTCGTGGATTTGATCTGCTATTTTCGCCAGCTTGCTTAATGCCAGATCTGTTTGAGCGCTAACGACTGCGCGAGTTATAGCGGGTAGTCTACTAGACCATATTGTCCGCAAAAAATCGTACGAAACCATAGTACATACCGGCACCCTCATATGCCGTAGAAATGCTCTAATTGTGAGATGACATAATAAAACTTTGTCGTGTCAACCGTAATACCGTTTAAAACAAACTGCGCTTCTAGTTAGTTAAACCACATGCCGAGTTGCTCAGGCTAGAACGGCGGAACTCGAATACCGACACGATTTACTTCTGGTCTTTCGTAACCATCACTAACCGTCGCGGAAGCTGCACTTTGCTCTGAAGCCAACCTCAGAACAGGTTCGCGGTAATGCACTTGATAAACAAAAAAAAACATAAATAAGCTCCCGAACTAGTGTAGACATCGGCGGTCACCAGTTGAAGACTTCTATGTTACGTGTAAATAATCCACACTGTAATTCGTGAGAAGTTTTTTTATTTTCTCGATTGTACTGACTAACAATTTTCTTCTTGGATTTGTCCTGTTGGTCGTCGGAAACGAAATCATCGCAATTGGTTAAGCACGTGCGTAGGCGTAAACCAATCCGATGCAGCGGCAGCGGTGGCAAGAGCCCGCGAGCGCTCTGCGGCCCGTAGACGCTCCGACCACCTGGTCGGAGGTCGTCGGCCGCAAGGAGCGCTGCAGGCCAGCCAAGGCCGCTGCGCCCCCGCCTCCGGCTCCTCCGGCGGCGCCGGCGCGAGAGAGGGCGTCTGGGCGTCCGCCGCGTGCCCCCAAGAGGGCCGCGGTGGCGCTCACGGTCGCCCCGGGCAGCTCGACCTCGTATGCGGAGGTCCAGCAAAAGTCTGGCGGACGTCGGTATCGCGGACCTCCGCTACCGCAAGGGCCAGACCGGGGCCTCGATACTGGAGGTCCCGGGGCCGGAGAGTGCTGCCCGGGCAGACGCCCTAGCGCGGCGCCTGGAGGACGTATTCAGCGGGACCGATGTGCGCGTCAGCAGGCCCGTCAAGACCGCCGAGGTGCGGTTGACGGGCCTTGACGAGTCGGTCACCGCGGAGGCCGTGTCGGAGACGGTGGCCGCGGTCGGTGGTTCCACCGCCACCGAGGTTCGGGTCGGTGTCGTTAGACGCAATCGATCCGGCCTCGGCGGGGGGTGGGTGAGGGCCCCCCTGGCCGCGACAAGGAGGCTGACGACCGCCGGACGAGTTCTGGTCGGCTGGTCATCGGCCCGGGTGGAGGTGTTGGCGGCCCGGCCACAGCGGTGCTTCCGCTGTCTGGAGGAGGGGCACATCCGCCAAAAGTCTCCGGGCGACGCGGACAGGGGCGGACGGTGCTACTCCTGCGGAGGCACCGGTCATGTGGCCCGGAATTGCGCAGAGGCCCCCAGGTGCCCGGTCTGCGCCGACCTAGGTCGGCCGGCCGGGCATCGTCTGGGCGGCAAGGGCTGCGCGCCTCCACCGTCCCGGCGGCGCAAGCGGCGCGGGGCTGCGGCTTGGCAGCCGCAGGGAGATGGACCAGTGCAGGCGCCGGTCGATGAGGAGGGAGGATCCGGCCGAGAGGAGGCCATGGACACGGCCTAGTGTTCATGCCCCCGACTCGGGTCCTCCAGGCCAACCTCAACCACTCGGCCCGGGCGCAGGACTTGTTCCTGCATAGCCTGGCCGAGCTTGGTGTGGGGTTGGCGGTCGCCGCGGAGCCGTACCGCGTCCCGGCCCACCCGGACTGGGCGGGGGACGCGCTCGGCTCCGTGGCGGTGGTGAGCCGCGGAGACGTGCACCTCAGCGCCGTTGCGCGGGGGCGCGGCTTCGTCGCTGCCCGCTACGGGCGCCTGGCGGTGGTAGGAGTTTACGCTCCGCCGAGCATGCCTCTCGCGTCGTTCGAGACGCTGCTGGACCGGATACGGGACGTCGTATCCCGTGGACCAGCGTGTCCGACGTTGGTCCTGGGTGACTTCAACGCGAAGTCCACCATGTGGGGAAGCCCCGGGACCGACGCGCGGGGGGATGTCGTGCGGGAGTGGGCGGCAGGACTGTACCTCCGGTTGCTCAACCGGGGGTCCGCGAGCACGTGCGTGCGGTGGCAAGGTGAGTCCATTGTGGACTTGTCATGGGCAACGCCCGCTGCCGCGCGTCTCGTGACGTGGTGGAGGGTGGCGGAGGAGGTGGAATCGCTGAGCGACCACCTCCACATCCTGATGGATGTATCCGCCGCCCAGCACCGCCCCCTTGCCGCCAGCCGACCGCCGCGTAGGTGGGCGCTCGGGCGACTGGAGGAGGACGCCCTGATGGCCGCCTCCCTCGCCGCGTCCTGGCCGGATATTCCGGCCCGGTTTCCGCGAGGGCCGGTCGACGCTGGACGCCGTCGACCATGTCCGTGCCCTCGCGGATCTGGTGGTCTCCCGGGGGGTGGGGGAGGGGGGGGGGTGGATTGGACATAGCCAACGCTTTCAACACCCTCCGCTGGGACGCGATACGCGGGGCGCTCCGAGACCATGGAGTGCCCCCGCATCTGCGGGCCGTCCTACGAGACTACCTGACGGACCGGTCGATGGAGGAGCCCTGTCAAGGGGGTGCTCTCGTGAGCCGGAGGGTCTGCCGAGGAGATCCCCACGGGCCCGTGTTGTGCCCACTGCTGTGGAACCTGGGGTTCGACTCGGCGCTCGGCGGGCCCCGCCCCCCCGGTGTGCGTGTTGTGAGCTACCCCGACGACACGCTCGTCATCGGGCTGGGGAGGGACGTAACCAGGGTCAGCCGTCTGGTCGAGGTGGCGGTGGCCACGTTGGCCAGAGGGATCCAGGGGCTGGGGCTGCGTGTATCGCCGCCCAAGACGGAGGTGGTCCTATTTCACGGACTGCCTCTGTCGCGGAGAGCGCCCCAGCCCTGGATTCGGGTCGGGGATACAGCCGTCCGGGTCGGGTAGAGGTTGAAGTACGTCGGCCTTGACCTGGACTGCGGATGGAGGTGGGAGGGCCACTTCGGCCGCCTCGTCCCCCGGATCGAGGGCGTGACGACCCTACTGGGTCAACTTTTGCCCAACCTTGGGGGTCCGGGGGAGGGGGTCCGCCGCCTTTACACGGGTGTGGTGCGGGCGATGGCGCTCTACGGGTCTCCCGTATGGGCGCCCAACCTTGTGACCTGCCGGCGCGGCCGGCAATTGCTGCGCAGCATTCAGCGCTGCATGACCGTCAGGATTGCCCGCGGATACCGCACCCTGTCTCACGAGGCGGCGGTCGTCCTGGCGCGGGTCGTGCCGTTCGAACTCCAGGCGGTGGTCGACGCCGAGGTCTATCGGCGTCGGCAGGCGCACCGCCGGGAGGGCATCGACCCGCCGCCCGAGGCGGTCGGGAAGTGGAGGCGAGCCATGAGTCGGCTTGTGGCGGCGCCAGCTGGAGATCAGCGGCGCCGCCCGACAGCGGGCCGTAGGGGCGGTCCTGCCTGTGTTTGATGCATGGATGGACCGCCGCCACGGCCGTTTGACGTACCGCATGACGCAGGTGCTCTCCGGACATGGCTGTTTCGGGGAGTACCTGTTGAAGGTCGGGGCGGAGGAGACGCCCGGCTGCCACCAGTGTGGCGCGGAGCTCGACTCCGCGCAGCACGCCCTGGAGGAGTGTCCGGCCTTCCACGGGGAGAGGCGGGCGCTCCGACTGGCGGTCGGGTGGGACCTCTCGCTCCCTGCCGTGGTCGCTGCCATGGTGGGGAGCGAGGGGTCGTGGAGGGCGGTGTCCTCCTTCTGCGAGACCGTGGTCTCGCGGAAGGAGGACGAATGAGCGAGATCGGGAGGTGACCGACCACGCTCGCATCGAGAGGAGGAGGGCGACGCGCGCCGGGGGTCGGCGGCTGGCGGCCGCCCCGGCATCGGGGGGACCTGGTGCCCCATGAGCCCTCCCTCCTGTCGGCCGGTCGCTGGGCGACCGGCGCGACGTGGCGACCCCGCACGATTGGCGACGACGGACAAGTCAGCTGACAAAATGTATAACAATATTTCTCAGAGAGGTAATTGGTATAACAATTAT
>NW_015374376.1:0-16145 GCF_001272555.1 Dufourea novaeangliae | reverse complement strand
AAAGGGGGGGGGGGGGGAATTTGGCAATTTTTACCGTCTCTACGAAATTTACCTCCACAAAAGAATTTTTATCTCCGCAATTATTAAAGATATGAATTTTATATTGTTTAGTTTTAAT
Source organism: Dufourea novaeangliae (assembly GCF_001272555.1). Lineage (NCBI taxonomy): Eukaryota > Metazoa > Arthropoda > Insecta > Hymenoptera > Halictidae > Dufourea > Dufourea novaeangliae. The sequence goes on along the minus strand of NW_015374376.1, from coordinate 16,027 downwards.
CGTAAATGTTCGGTTTTTTAACTAATTTTTTGTATTATACATAAAGTTATTTTTACAATGCAGTATTAAACATATTTTTGTTTTGTAAATTTGTCCCCGGTTCAAGTCTGAAAAAAGTTGAAAAGTATATGTTCATATTCTGTGACCCTATTTCTTTAAAATCCGTTTGTTTCAAATGGATGGTGGTGGTTCTTTAAAGATGGAATGGTCGGAACAGGCGTACAAAGATCGCCGCGTTTGGCGATCCAGGTAAGTCTACCTGCAAGCGCGACCGGTCGACAGCTCTCCACCGGCATACTTGGAAAACCCCCCTGTCCTTTGTATTATCATCGACGAGGTAAGAATATACCTTCCTTCTGTTAGGTGCCGATCGTACGACATTAATTAACTCGTACAGTACAAAATGGAATTACTGGTGTCCACATTACGGTCGTAGAAAAAGGCAACGAGTAAAAAAGAAAAAGGGATTAGTTTTTCGTTACTACATATTTTGGAGACAATAAACGGATACGCATAGAAATATGTTCATAGCATCTACAATGCAATGAATCTCTATTAAAGAACAGGATTGCTTTTCTTGCTCCATTGTTACATTCTTCCGACGTTTATTTCGATATTCTTTTGATTTTTATTCAGAATTCTTTCATTTATAGTTTATTTGTTAATTTAGAATTGACTTAGAATTTTTTTATTAATTGTATAACCTTAAACTAGATATCTGAAATGATGTTAATCAATTTATGTTAAATTTATGAATTTTAACATTTTTTAAACGTGCAAAAGTTTGTTTAATGGAAATAAATAATAAATAAAATTTTCGTACTTTATTTAATTTAAGAGATACTATCTGAACATGAACTGCCAAGTAGTTTATTATTTCACTAGTCACAATAAAGAAAATTATTGTAAATAAATCATGTGTAAATTAATTTATATGTAAAAATTTACATATTACCAGAAGGTAATTGTTTGTGCGTATTAAAATTCTTATATCGCGTTATTACCTCAAAATGTAACAAAAAGTTACATTACTTTGATAGATAACTGAAAATATACAGTGTGGGATAATAACTATGTCCACTTTGAATATTGCCGTTATTTGTAATAATATGAAAAAATGTTATATACAAACCTTACACGGTATAGAGGGGGGCATATTGTGACACAAACATTTTCTGTGTGGATGAAGGCATAGAGGAGATTTCAAGGTCATCTCTATTTTTTTTAATAGAAAAGGGAGTGTTGAGACGACTTCAGCGAACTATCATTGAAGGTCATGCAAGGTCAAATGTGGTAGTAAAATAAACTTTCTTAAATTACAGGAGATGCTCGAAGTGTTGACTGTTTGCATCAATGCAAAGTTGCAATCTTCGTATCGCTGCATCACCTGCATGTCTTATCGTTTCTGAACTTATTTTATTATTATTTACTACTTATTTTATTCTGAACTTATTTATTTTTTGCACAATCTTTGAAATGTTCGGTGCAAAGGATGTGTACGGTTTGGATATCGTTCAGCATACAACGATTGAACTCTTATCGAATTTTATCGCATTTCTCCATAAATGAGGATCATATCCACTTGCTCTTCACAAAAAAACTTCATTTTGATGATCACGCAGCTACTTGACTTAGCAATCGACCGAGACTGACTACCGATTCATGTTAATGTTACGAACGGATGAGATGTTTACATTTCTAGCTATACGCGATGTATTGCCACAACATAAACAATGATACAAGATCATTCGTTTATGTAAAACTGAGGGTCTATGAAATAATACAGCATGTGCTAGAATAAGTTCAGAAACGATAAGACATGCACGTTTTGCAGCGATACGAAGATTGCAACTTTGCATTGATGCAAACAGTCACCACTTCGAGCATCTCCTGTAATGTAAGAAAGTTTATTTTACTACCACATTTGACCTTGCATGACCTTCAATGATAGCTCGCTGAAGTCGTCTCAATACCGGTTATCACATCGCGATAAAAAAGAACATAGTATTCCATTAAAAAACATAGAGATGACCTTGAAATCTCCTCTATGCCTTTACCCACGCAGAAAATGTTTGTGTCACAATATGCCCCCCTTTATCCGTATAAGTTTTGTATATAATATTTTTTCATATTATTACAAACAGCGGCAATATTCAAAGTGGACATAGTTATTTCCCCACCCTGTGTATACGTACATATACGTCATGCATAAACGCATTTACGACATGGTGTAAAATATACGTACCCACCTCTGGTGGTGATAGAAACCACTCTGGGGTCCTCAGAGTCCTCAGGCACTCAAAATCCATGACCTCTCGAGAACAATGGCATCCGTGGTATTATTATTTATATCTGTAGTCACTGCTGACCATACGATTCTAATGAGTTAACAGGCCCTGGCTATTATTTTTCTGATGTAGTTACGACATGGTACATTTCGGCCACGCTAATTCTTTACGACAAGCGAAGTCGTTAGGTGATTATCTAGTTGTGGGTGTACATACCGATGAAGAAATTACAAAGCACAAGGGACCACCAGTATTTATGGAAGAAGAGAGGTATGTTTCTCTCGAAAAGAAGAAACTAAAGTTTAAATGTGAATACAATAATGTTTTCACTATTTTGTTATATTGCTGAAAATGTTTCCTTGACAACATTAATAATACTTGCTTAAAATAATATCGCAGATAATTATTATATTTTTAGAGTAATTTATATAATTTCTTATTTCCTTGCAATATAATATTTATGTATTAGGTATAAAATGGTGCGTGGTATTAAATGGGTAGATGAGGTGGTAGAAGGTGCACCTTATGTTACAACATTAGAGACGTTAGATAAATACAATTGTGATTTTTGTGTTCATGGTGATGACATCACTATGACAGCAGATGGTGTAGATACATATCATTTGGTCAAAACAGCAGATCGTTACAGGTACATCTTAAGTCATAAATTGTTATGAACTTGTCTACAGTATACTGTAGTTAATCGTGTATAGTAATTGTTAAACAAATATGATTATTATAGGGAGGTACAGAGAACAGCTGGTGTGTCAACATCTGATTTAGTAGGGCGTATGCTTCTAATGACACGACAACATTTTAAACAAGGAGATAGTGAATACAGTGTTGATAGAGAACCTAGTAAAAGTATGGGTCAAGATCGATCAGCGAGAAGTCCATGGACAGGCTGTTCTCAGTTTTTACCTACTACACAAAAGATTATACAGTTTAGTGATGGAAAAAGTCCACAGCCTGGAGATAAAATAATTTATGTAGCAGGAGCATTTGATCTCTTTCATGTCGGTCATTTAGATTTCTTAGAAGTTGCAAAAAAAGAAGGTGACTATCTTATAGTTGGATTACATACCGACCCAGTAGTTAATCGATATAAAGGTGGTAATCATCCAATTATGAATCTCCATGAAAGGGTACTTAGTGTTCTGGCATGCAAGGTAAAAAGTAAAATATTATTTTTATATTGTAATCGAAGAATAAGTGGTTTACAATTTTTTTAATATCTATTCTTGTGCATGTTCGTAGTATGTTAATGAGGTGGTAATTGGGGCACCATATGAAGTTACAAAAGATCTTATGGAACATTTTGATGTTTCCATTGTTTGTCATGGCCAGACTCGTATAATGCCTTGTGAAGATGGTTCAGATCCATATGCTGAACCAAAAAGGCAAAATAAGTTTAAATTGTTGGATAGTGGCAATGATATGACAACAGAAAAAATAGTTGAACGCATTATACTTCACAGGTATTTCAGTTTTATGTATTCTATCACGTGCATGATTGAAAATATTTAATCAATTATTGTTATGATACTGTCTTTGACTTGGAATTAAAGTTACATGCAGTGTGTATAAACATAATCTTACTAGGATAAGTAATAAACTTGAACATAATATTTCTGAATTATACAATAGTTCTTATATTTTTTATTTTTAAATGCAATTCATATCCGATAAATAAATAAACAAACAATATATTTAATAAATAATATACTGTATCTCAATATACATTTAATTAAATATAATTCTCTTTTGAAATTATAAACTTAGATTATAAAGCAAGAATACTGTGTAACTTTGATATAATTGGAATTGTGTTATAAATTTAAAAATGTGAAATTTTTTTTTTATCATTCATTGAGTTAATGATGTTTGAAGAGTTGAACTCTTATATAATTTCATAAAAATTATATTGCATACAGTATTTTGTCCTTCTAGGACAAGAGTAGTACATGTAATATTAAGAACTTGATCAACCATTCATCCGTTGAATCTTGTCATTTTGCATTTTGTAATTCTTCATTCACCTTAGAGTAAATATGTTTTTCTTATTTTGCTTTTTTTTATCATTCATCTGTTCATGCTTTATTAATGGGATATGCAATTTTATGCTAAAGAACTTCATGGACACACCTTATATTTCTGTTTGTCTTTAGACCGTGTAAATGCATATGTGTTTTATACTCTGCATGAAACCTACGAGTCATTTCTTTTAATATAGTGCTACAGTTTTCAGAGAACGTTTGCATATCCCAGTTATTCAAAACAGTCTTATCACGTTTTGATATAGTGTTTAATTACAGGTTGGAATATGAAGATAGAAATTTAAGGAAGGAAAAGAAGGAAATAGCAGCTTATAAAGCATTTTTGAAGTCTCAGAAAAAGAAAGGATAGATTAATTTACTCTGATCCTTCAGAGTATGTGATAATCATATTTTATGAGAGATACTTGTAAATATAATATCACACGGATCCTTAACTTATTTAATTCTATTTGCAAATATATGTGGCTTAAATATTTATGATTACTCTAAATACTTAAAGTATTAACGCGTAAAACTATTATGTTTTATTATCCATAAGTCAACGAAGAAAGAGATACAACGACAAAAATGGACACATGACTGTGTATATCTGTATTTTTGAACATTCTTAATTAGAAAGACAAAAGACGTATTTTACTTTATGTTTAGACTTTAGACTATGGACTTTATGCATTTATTTTTAGTATTTGTGAATGTGAAAATGAATATAAATATTTTGATCATATTTAATAAAAATTTATTCTAATTTTGGTCTGCAATAGTAGTACTTTTAACAAAATTAATACATTTCTGTTTAAATACAGATTTGCATGTTAATCTGTAAGAGTCTCAGTTTGCATAAATATCCATGGTCTAGTTAATATAGATAGATATCATATATCTGTGAAGTATGAATACACTACCAATAAAGTGTAAACACTTTTAATTTTTACACAATCAGCTTTACATATGAAAATATGTATAAACATAGATAGAGCAAAGGACCTAATCAGTAAAATGCTTTTATATTATACACAACTTAAATTTTATTTTTTATAATGATTTTATCATCGTGCAAAATAATTAGTACTACTCAAATTTTGTATCATTTAATTGTTTATAATTTTCATATAACTTATTTACTAATTTCTACAAAATGGTAAAGCCAAAGAAAATGCATCTCTTAATTTTTACACATTTTATTAAATGTAATTTGTAATTTGGATTTTTATCTACAAAGATAGGAATTGTACGTTTCAATGTAAATATAATTAATTCTTAAATGGTTGACTAGAATCTTATGATTCTTTTATTTGAAAATGATTCATGCATTGAATATTTTTAGATAGACTTTGTAATACAAAAATATTGTAATAAATAAAGAAGATTAATCCTCTTTATTTTGAAAGTAATGAAACGTGTTCGCTGTGAAGATATAAATTAGAATAAAATCCAAAGAGTCTTTCACAACCATTTAAGAATTAAAATAATAGTATTTAACAAATTATGAAGTCGTCAAATAGTAGTCATGGGTGATATTTCATAGTCTCAAAATCATGTAAATCATTAGTGAATTGTTGTATTATTTGGTGTATTGAATATTGTTGATTCTTTAGCAATCGTTGTTGATTTTGTATAAATGTATGTATCAAAACTCCATATTTATACTGTTTTTATAATAGTATAGCACACAGTACAGTACCTGTATGCAATTGTTATGCGCACGGAATAATATTTGCAATCGTTACTGTTGAATAGGTATATCTAATTAATGTGAACGAATGATGCATTATACAAGAAAAAATATATAAATATAGGTAAATGTTGAAAAATACAAAATAAATAATAAGTGCCACACTTTGTAACAGAATGTTACATTATTTTTACTCTAAATTAAAATATTAACCAAAGAGAGATTTTGACCGTACACATAACATTAGATTGTAAAACAATTCTATGCATTTTCGTATGTACGTTGTTTGCATGCCTATATTTCGCTTTTTAATTTAACATATAAATTATTCTCAATATGTTCCAATACGTTCAACAACAGTTAATCGTCGCTGATTTGGGCACGTAAATATGCGTGCGATCGCTCAATCTTATTAGGCATCGTACTATGTGTATAGAAGTGTAAGAATATGATACACTATAAAATGCTTAAAATACCAAATTACCGATTTAATTTTGTACAAGTAATTAAGTATTTCTAAAAGTATGATCGCATGCATAAATATTTAATAACATTTTACTATAATAAATAATCAAATTACGCGGTCATGTACAGAATTAAATATTTTATTTTATTTATTTGAGTAAATACTTTTATTGACTGCCAAAGGAGAGCTTTATTAGCCTCCTTCGATAGTCAACTTTTCTTTATAAACAATAAATATTTTACCGTGTGTATGTACATAAATCGTGTCGGAATTATGAAACTATTCCAAAAAACCCGGTCGTAAAATGATTATTCTACAATGAGTCTAAAATTACTACTACAAATGAACATTCTTTCAGGTCACGTAATAGCACTGCACGTTTGATAAATTTATCAGTAACAATTATTTTAAAGTGCGTGAAATGACTTTGTTAAAAGTCGTAAATATTTGGTGCAAAAAATGAAATAAAATAAATTTTCCGTGCATTTGGCTGTATAAAACGTGCAAGATGAATAATCAATCAGAGAGAAAACAGCGACGTAGTCGTATTTTTATTAATGTTTGTCAACGAATAGTAATTTACGTTTGTGATGTTTGCATTATAAGTAATGATACATGATACAGTGAATATTTTTAGGATGTACCTATTAAGTTTTATTACATTTGCCTTACTGTAAATAATACATACAGGGTGAATCTATTTCAAAAAACTTCTTCATTTTGAATATTGTAACGAGATATCAGTCTTTTAAATCAAAATCAACATTTTCTTATCGTGTTGATCTTTTTAAAAATAGAATCCAGTATTTTCCACTTTGGAATAAAACTGATGATGCAAGAACGATATCAATGATTTACAATGTTATCTTTCTCAGATATGATTGTCAAATTTGCACTGAAATTCCACAAAGTACAGGGGTGTCCGTTTATAGCGACATCCAAGGGACAGAGAAATTACGTCGCTGTAAACGAATGTTTTTATATGTACAGAAGAGCGATTCACTCTGAGTGAATCGCTCGCTGCTAGGGTCGAGAGGCAAGCCGCCTGCTTTGTCATTTAAGAGTTGCTAGCTACTCCTGCTGAGCAGTCTATGTGTGTGAAGGAGACAGAGTGAGAGAAATAGAGTGTGTCGGTTCTCGCTCTGTCTCTGTCACACACATAGGCTGCTTAGTAGGGGTAAGCTACCGTTGACACGTTTATGGTCACGGCAATTAAACGACAAAGCAGGCTGCTTGCTTCTCGACCCTAGCAGCGAACGATTCACCCTGTATAGTGTCTGTACTTTCACTTTATATTACATTGTAGATGATCATTTGTAACCTAATATTTAAAAAATATGGAAGTATATCATTACATTTACTAGAAATAGTTGAAAAATAATGTTCTACATTTTCATTGCAATATCAGAAACGAAGAAATTATTGGAAACACTAAATTAAAACGATTCTTCCTGTACATGTGTTATTTACATACATAGTATGTATACCGTATGTTTCGTGCGTGTATACTGTTTAATAATTTACTGTAAATGTCCATGTTCACGTGACAGTAAATTGTGACTTTTACGGTCATGACAGTAGATGTCATGACTTTCGTCGTCGTGAAAACTAGAAGTCGCGTTGTCGCGACATTACTTGCAACTATTTTCATTAACATTAAAAAAATTAATAATTAATTGTATTTTGTTTAATTATTTTGGTTTTTATTTTCGTACAGTGTCACGACAATGAAAGTCATGACTTTTACTGTCATGTGAACACGGACCTTAAAAGTCATCAATGTGGAAAACCAATTCTTTGTAACACATTCGAGCTGCTTCGGTGGTTTATGTTTCTTGTACATATAGGGACTCGAAGTTAACTTGAACACCTCGAATAATGACTTAACGATACACTTTATGGAAAGTTTGATGCGTGGAACTTAAATGGCATCAACAGGCACATCTTGTAAGGTCCTTTTTGATTTCACGCACAATTGTATTTTCTTCTCTTTTCGTTAACTTCTTCGACCGGCCAAAACGAACTTTTTTATTATGTAGAAAATGGTAGATTTACTTTTGCCTAACAATTGTGCTATTTCGCTATAGCTTTTGCCTTTATTATGCCACTTTATTATCAATTTTCTATCAGTAATGCTTGTTTCTGATTTTTTGGGGCACATTATTAATATAACTTTTATAATCTTATTAACACTTTGTCAACTTCAAGGTTTGTTTTGTGTTACAATGTTCATCGTTCGAACACTTTCGTAGTGTCTGTTTAACCGATGTTTCCAAGAAATCTTTCATAAGTATTGTTTACTTTATCGGACACACTTCAAATTTAACATGCATAGTTGTAATACTTATGTGTTACCATAGGAATAAAAGTATTTTGTAACTCGTAATATGACTCATATTCTTTAAGCGTCAAACTTTTCATTTCGGAGTGTTCGAATACTTTTGTGACTCACTGTATAAGTAGGTGCTCGAACTCATGTCCCTCAACTTCAATACAACGATTATTTTGTAAATATCTCATTAACTATTAGATTTAGGATGTGTGAAGGTCAGCCTATTTTTACTCAGAATTTGATACTCTATCGATCTATGATACAAAAAAATAGGTCATACGGTTAAAAAAAAGTCAAGGTGACCTTGACATCTTCAAAATGTCTCTACCCCAAAAAAAAAGCATGTACCTTATAAGATGTGCCCCTTGATGCCATTTAAGTTCCACGCCTCAAAATTTTCATAAAGTGTACTGTTAAGTCATTACTCGAGGTGATCAAGTTAGCTGAAACACCCTGTATACCCTAGATCATCTCATTTTTTTTTCGGTATACATATACTTATAACCTGCTCGATGATTTTGGCCAGAAAAAATACACAGTGTGCAACATTTACCTATTGTACCGTGGATCGACCAGTGTATCCAGGTGTTGTCTCAGAATACTTTCTCGCTCGGTCTCGTATAAGCTCGTCGATTGATTTATTTTGCGGTATAGTTGACGATAAATTGTGTAAACGCGATGTTAAGTAGCACATGATAATGGCTGATAAAGCAAGTAGAGCACCCAATCCGGTTGCAACGTAAAGAAAACTCCCACAGCTATTTTCAAGTCCAGCGGCCACTTTTTGATATAGATCTGAAAATGATAAGATTAATTTCGTGAGAATGAATTCATTAACTAGGTATAAAAGTTTCCTAACGATGTCGCTTATAAAAGATGTATACTATTTCCTTCTTGTATTGCTGTATTAATTTATGATTGGTCACGTCATACAAATTTAAAAATTTATATTATAAGATCTTCTCTAAATTTTTATTTGTGCCAGTAACGAATTTATTTTAATTTTATAGCAAGAGAACATTTTTTTTCTTCATTTGAATAAGCTTATGCTTCGTTTTATTTATATTCTTTATTACTACGTATTTCGATTTGTTCTTGTTATTATACAACGGATATTTACATATTCATCTCTTGCATACAGGAATCTACGAAATACATTAAATTAAAAACATTAATAATTTTTGACACAGTTCTTACGTCATTTACAGTATTTAATATGGAGTAATATTATTAATGGAAGAAATTATTTTCTATACATTTTATAAATTTTTTAATTAGGCCAGAAAAACGTGAACTTGTAATAAATATTCGCAGTATACTTATTCCTATGCTCGCTATTTACAAAATTTTCATACTCGGCGTGATCGAAAATTCTACGTATAAGGAAGGGGATGATTTTATATGGAAGAAGAAATTAAAAATATGGAACTGAATTTATACGTTAAAAGTTATGGTTTCCAGAAAATTGGATTTGAAAATCGTGAGGCACAATTGTATTGGAGTATTATGTAAATGTAAACTATCAATTGGCAGCTTATGTTTATCTGTTGCCAGCTACTTTCATCTTTGTGAATGTCTATGGATATTGACATTAGTATAGTATTATTTGTTTTCCACAAATTGATATAAACTGATAGTACAACAATGATAATACCTTGAGGAAATAGGTAGCACATAATACTAGGAATGTAGATTATGTATGTTAAGTTGTACATTGAATTTATTTTGACACTTACCATCAGGCATCATTACCGTGTACTCTATATTTTCTTTAAACTTTGTGAAGGGAGTCGAATCATTGTATTCTCTTGTTGAACGCCTGTCTTTAGAAATAAATATAGTCGGCTCCTCTTCTGCTAATCTTTTTCTCCTCTTTCCATGCCCCGATGGCTCAAACAGGTCCAAACAGAAATCCTGTGGGAACACGTTTAAGTTTGTAATTTTAGCTATTACTACATCTTTGTCTATATCGACAAATTCTTTATCCATGCTTACAGCATACGATAAAGAATTTCTTTATTCATTGGTCCACATTTTCCCCGATTGTGCATACAATGTTTTGAAAGTCACGTTTATGTTTGCTGTTTGAATTTTTACTTTTAAAGATCATATTTCTTAAACTATTCAAAAACAGTTAAGTGTTAACAGTTCGGGGTGTATTTCATTTAAAAACGAGAATAGTGCACTTCATTATTTATCTCCTCCTTTTCAGCATAATTAAATGCATTTCCAGATACCACATGACGCCTTAAAGACGCCTATTTTACGGCTGTTTTAAGTCTGAGGCGTCTGTAAGCCTTCTACGAGGCGTCATTGGACATTATGTGCTATTTGGGTTAATTAGACTAATTGTAAAAGTGTAAAATGTCATTGTTGCGGTAGATAGCGAGACTCGGTCGCAAATTATGTCCTTACTGGTTGGCAATCCTGTGGCTCCATGCAGGCTTTAATCTGCGAGTGTATCCACAAAGTGGATCGTTCTCTCATTGAGCTCAGCAGAAACGCTTCGAAATCGAGAAAAACTTCGTTCTTCCTCTCCCGGTACCGAGCCGGCTGATGAGGGATTATCGAAGCGAAGTCTCGATTTCTACAGCCGTCTTTTACGAGCACGACGCTTCCTGGTGCGTGAGGCTGATCGGGATCGGGGCTGACAGTCACTTCCAAGAGTTTAATGTAACCCCACGCGCTTTCCGAGCTGATCCGAGCTCTCAGCTGGAGCTTCGTGCCGATCGGGACTGCTTGATCGACGGTCTGCGATCCGGACGCGTCCGACACGTTCCCCGTAGCTTCGCGATAAAGAGCCACCTCGTACTCCAGACGACCCGGGGTTTCCTCGACGACCCCGGACACCCGTGCCCCATGCGGACTAAAAGAGATGTTAATTTTAGGATATTTTTATTAGCTCTATCTAGTAATACACGATTTCTATAAACAGTTCTACAAACAATTATTTTCTACTAACATGCCTACACAATGAACATACAGTCGCTTTGAGTGTCAGTTTAATACTGATTGGAAAGAAAGCAATGTAGTAAATCCTCGATGAGCGTTCGAAGGTTTCTGAGTACTGACAAGGAGAGGAGTTCCGGTGGAATGCTGACTTTTTAATAAGGTTTAGCACTCTGCTAGAGCTTGGAATTCTAAGGTCTATGATATGTGTTTCAGTCACATATGGCCATTAGTTTATGAAATATTTAATGTTCAGTGTCGAAAAGCCTTCGAACACTCATCGAGGATTTACTGTATAAGCTGTGGCTCTGATCGGAGTCACCGGTAACAGCCAAACGTTGACAAATGACTCCGATTGGAGCCTCCGGCAGCAAACGTGTTAAGGAATACTCATTATCCACGCTACCGTAATTATGTGGATAATTACTTGAAAATCCTCTACACCACGTGGTTGCTATGATCGAGCATAGGAAATGTAGGGGAACGTAACGTTCGGAATGAAAGACGTGATTGTGCTACCGGATGAAAATATGTCATCAAACACGAAGAAACTCTGATTATTATTTATTATGTTGTTGTTAATTTATTCTTTAGACACTGATAAGGCTGCACTAGACGACCTCCTATTATGTTCTCTGGTATCTCGAGTAAGAAAACTTCTATTAAAAATTTTATTATATGTGTAAAACTAAACACTGCATATAAATTACTTAATTGAATAATATTGAATTAATAAGGCCGGTGATACTGTTTTTGCACCCGGGTAGCCAACAACCCAGGAACGGCCCTGCTTTTATTATTTAAGAACATATATTTTAACTTCAGAATATGATTCCATCGTAATATTTATGGGTTTCCTCGGTTATTGTTCAATAATGCAATAATATTTACGTCAATGTAACAAGGACAGTAAAAACATTTATTAAATTTTGATTCTAAATCTAATCTGATCTGATCTGATCTGATTGTCTTGATTTCGTGGTAATAATTGAATCGACAACGGGCAATAACACGTTCGTTACAGCACAGTTGTCGCCGTTTTAAGTAGAATAAGAGGAGCGCGATCCGACACAGCCGCTGTCAAACGGTTGAAACCTAAATTGTTTATATTATTCTTAATTTTTAACATTTCATATATGTTTCAAAATAGAATAAAAAGGGCTTGAAAAGTCTGTCAGTTACATGCGAAGAATTCTATGAAAATGCCTTAGCAAGTAGTAAGTTACATGGTCAAAGTGAACTGGCTACTTACAATGTCCCTGCAAAACCGGCGGCTTTGTGTCGAAGTAAAGTGGGTTCCGGCGGCCGACACATCAAGATCAGTTCTTGGTCGGCTAGCATTACGACGCCGGGAAAAGCAGGAAACCATATTCGCAGGTGAATGAAACCCTGTCGACAATATAACTTCGTTTATCGTGTTGTTCAATACAGGAAAAATGAGATAAAGAATATTTTTGAATAGAGTAAAATAGAGCAACAAATGTTAAAGAAAGAAATTCGATAGTTCACAGTTTCAATGTTTTGTAACTTCATTCTTTTCAGAAATGTTAACATTTGACAAAGTACAATAGCAACGCATTTCAGTGTTGCAGCGGCAGCGAATATTTCGCGGCGATATACGAGGTCTGTTAAAAAAATAACCGAAATTTTGTAATTACGCTTCAATTGTCATAACCTTCCGCGTAACATGCGCTTTACAAATTCTTTATGTCTCGTTTAGTTCCCGAGTTATTGCTATTTGAGTACAAGCTGTTTCAATGTACACGGCGATTTTTAGTTAAGTAGTAAAGACATTTACATGTCTGATTTACGAGAGCAACGATGCAACTTGAAATTTTACGTGAAACTGGGGAAAACATTTACGGAAACGTTTGAACTTTTGAAGCAAGCTTACGGAGGTGATGCTTTTCCTCGTACGCAGTGTTACGAATGGTTTACCAGATTTAAAAATGGTCGTCAATCAACTGAAAATGACCCTCGACCAGAACACTCTGTCAAGATTTTTTTCGATTTCAACGAAGTTGTGCATTTTGAATTTTTGCCTCAAGGTCAAACAATCAACCGCCAGTACTACGAAGGCGTTTTGAAAAGGTTGCGTGAAAAAATTCGCAAAAAGAGACCACAGTTGTGGCGAGACAATTCATGGTTCCTTCGCCACGACAACGCGCCTGCCCACTCAGCCTTGTTAATTCGCCAGTTTTGTGCCAAAACTCAGATGACTGTCCCCCCTCCCAGCCTCCCTACTCCCCAGACCTTGCTCCCTGCGATTTCTTCTTGTTTCCAAAATTAAAATCAGTGTTGAAAGGACGGCGTTTCGACTCAGTTGATGACATTAAGAATAATTCGTCACTGGCATTGAAGGATATTCCTAAAGAAGCTTACCAAGACTGCATAGTAAAGTGGAAACACCGCTGGAACAAGTGTGTGAATAGAGGAGGGGAGTACTTTGAAGGAGACAAAGACCAATAAGCTGTATATTAAATAAAAAAAATTAAACAAAAAAAGTTCGGTTATTTTTTGAACAGACCTCGTATTTTTTATAGATAAATTTTTGGGGAAATTTTTCGCATTGCTGTGAACAGTCTCATAAGACGCCATGTATTTTAAATTGTTGCGAATCTATCCTACAGACCGTGTCAGGTCCGAGAAGTTTAAACAGTGGGACAAACGAAATCTCGACGGACGACTCACGTTTCTCTTCAGAATGCCACATTTCGAGAAGTCAGTCACCTTCAGGAAGTAGTTATCTTCCTGAGGATCGTTGGGATCTGGCCTGATCTGGCAGTGGATGTCGGTGAGCGGATTGGCGGATCTGTCGTCGGCAAAGAGCGGCGCCCCTCTGAAGCCGACTGGCCTTTTGATCTTTGCTGTCAGCAGATCGGCGGCTGATCCTGCACCGCTGCACTGAATGTCAGAGACCTCGTAATCCTGGGCAACGGTGGCGACAACCTGAAACAATACCACCGTCATTCATCTATCATATATGGTTTTACTCGAGTGACACTCGGGATGCCACGGTGTACAATTCATTCTGTTTTTACCCATGGTGTTGTTTCTCCCTTTTCACCGATGATTTTCGAAACCAGAGGTTTTATAGCAAATCCTCGATTAATAGGGTGGAATGCTCGTTACGCAGTCGAAGGGATTCGCTTAATTTCAGCCCAACAAAAAATAAGCTGTACACACTGCACGCTTGATTTATTAGGTCTGTCGGAAAGTTCTATCGTTTTTTTGGTCCCTTTACTTCATAATGCTATAATACAGTAGGACCGTCTACTTATAATACGGAAGATACGTTGCCTGTTGTACGAATTTCGTGTTATATGGAGCTCAGAGTGGGTAAAGTTAAAATTAAATAAAGTTTTTCTATTATAATAGAACATATTAGGCATTTCGTTTCATTTTAGAACAATAAAAACAAAGTCTTTTCCAGCTATCGAGGACATTTTACTTTTGTATTCTAAAAACAATAGAAATGTACGAATCATTATTTATATTCTGTTAATTAACATTAAAGTTATTGCACCTCGTATATTGGAATAATTTGTTCTGTCGTCCGTTCTTTTATACACATTTTTTTTCAAACATCTGGGTAAATGAGAATTAACCCCGTGACATCGGGCCCACGGCAGGCTTAATTAACACGGAGTCACTTAGATCCACTTTCTTGGTACCAGCGGGACCATAGAGTAACATACAGAGGCGAAATGAGCCTCTTTTAGCGAAACCAAATTTCAGTGCATATGCGAGTCATATTGTATGCTTGAAAAGAAGAATAAGTTTAATAAGTTAATAATCAATAAAGAATAAGTTAATAAAGTTCTTAGTAACATACAGAGGCGAAATGAGCCTCTTTTAGCGAAACCAAATTTCAGTGCATATGCGAGTCGTATTGTATGCTTGAAAAGAATGAGATAGAACATACCTACAACGGGGAACACAATCTTTCCCTCCAAAACCAATTTCAGTACGCGAAATTGGTATATACGTGTTGATTGTATTGTGAATAAAAATCATAATATTTTATATATATTTTCTTCATTTCTGACTTCTAATGTTAAAATAAATATTTTTTGCCACGTATGATTCTGTATAATTACTATTACAAATGTAATATTACTTGTAAATAAAAATAATGCCATTCCACATCATTTTTTTCGATGCTGACTGTTCCTATTGCTAACAAGGACACTATTAAAAAAATCATCATGAAATAAAATTAAGCGTCTTTCATCGCACTATTTAATAATCCCGCCATTTATC
>NW_015374375.1:0-474 GCF_001272555.1 Dufourea novaeangliae | reverse complement strand
GTGTCAATACACCCCCGCATGCCCGGCGACCCCGCAACAGGCAGGCGAGTCCAAGGGCCCGTCGTCGCCAATCGTGCGGGGTCGCCGCGTCGTGCCGGTCGCCCAGCGACCGGCCGAGAGGAGGGAGGGCTCAGGGGGCACCAGGTCCCCCCGCGGCCGGGGCGACGGCCAGCCGCCGACCCCCGGCGCGGCTCGCCCTCCTCCTCGCGATGCGAGCGGGGTCAGTCACCTCCCGACCCCGCTCATCGTCCTCCTTCCGCGAGACCACGGTCTCGCAGAAGGAGGACACCGCCCTCCACGACCCCCCGCTCCCCGCCATGGCAGCGACCACGGCAGGGAGCGAGAGGTCCCACCCGACCGCCAATCGGAGCGCCCGCCTCTCCCTGGAGAAGGCAGGACACTCCTCTAGTACGTGCTGCACGGAGTCGAGCTCCGCGCCGCACTGGTGGCAGCCAGGCGTCTCCTCCGCCCCAA
>NW_015374374.1:6332-9164 GCF_001272555.1 Dufourea novaeangliae | reverse complement strand
TGGTCGGTTCGTTGGTGATCATTGGGAGGTGCTGCCCCCGTCAATTGATTTGTCTCAATATTGTCCTCAGCACCGATTTTAATGTCCTTGAAATATGTTGTCAAGGCCATCGTTTTGAACTTTTCCCTATACATATGTGTATATCTTCTGGCAACAAGATCTATTGACCTGTATTCAACCCTCAACTAGAACACAGATTTAATAGATCTTCTGGCACCAGATATATATACACTGGGCGCCAAAATTAAAGCATCACTAAAATTTGCCGAAAATATTGGTCATTTTCAGATGCCTATATCTTCGCGAAAAATAGCTATAAAAAATATTGTGACAGAACATTTTGTAGCCCAAAGTTTCTAGTTTTTGAATCGGGAAATGAAAAATTATTTTTATTTAGTTTGTTCCTTTTTTTTTTAAGATGAAGCGCAGTAAGCGAATGTTGAAAAATGTTGGTCAAGTTTGAGAGGATGCATGGGCTAAATGAAATTTTTTCTGGTAATTCCAATGGAATACTTTTAAAAAGCAAACTTTTCTCTTTAATTTCGTTTTTTTAATTTTGTTGTACAGTTTTTATTGGTCGAGTTATTCGTCATCATATGAGAAAAGGTACTTTCCACTTTGAGCGCCTGTAACTTGCGAACGCATGATCGTATAGAAAATTCCAGAAGTGATTTGGAAAGCTGAGAGATTTCTCTTTAAAGACCTTTAGTTGCCGATTTGTTGAAATTTTTGTTCGTCGTCTACAGTCCATTTCAAAATAACGTAAAATATTGCATAATTACCATTTTTCACAAAACACGATGCCATTTTAATAAAAAGTGTGGAATCTTCCAGGTGTCTACGTTTTTTTTAAGTTAAAAGTACACGTGACCCCTGTATCAAAGGCCGCAATGATCAGATTTTTTTTACCCTGTGCCCTCGATAGTGAAACTTGCGATACAGTCTGAAAAATTGGTGAATGACTCTTTTGCGGTACGTTTCCTCTTTAAAACGATTTCGCAGCGTTTGAACTGTTGTGGTCTGTGTCTTCTTAGTTTCACTTTATTTTAGAAGAAAGTAGAGATGTCAGAAATTTAGCAAACACATTTTTATACAATCTCTTCGCAATGACAAAAAGTGAACAATGCGAAGTGACGAGAGGGTGCAGATGGTGTGCATATCCTACCCTTTCTTAGTTATTGCGATAGATACACTCTTCTTTTTTTTTACTGAACTTAATTTGGTTTTTTTTACCGAACTTCTTCCTTTCCATTGCATCTCCTCGCTGTGTAATGAGATGAGTACCTTGGCATCTGCCAGCGAGACGTTGGCTTGTAACGTTAGTACTGCGCACTGTCTGTAGGTGGCCGCGGCGCCGCGACGATTCTCACAGTTGAGGCTTGCGAGCCCCAACTTGATAAGACGAACCGCGAGTGTGGGTGGGTACTCATTAGAACTGGTCTTGCAGTAATTGCATCACGGATTTTTTTTCTTCTTTTTAGCAATTCCATTAAATCCTTCAGTTTCCTCCTCTATTTATTCCTATCGAAATTTTTTTCTTAGCAAATTTTTCACACCTTTTCTCTTTCTTTAAGCACTTTATTATGCCTAGACGTCATCTCTCTGATTACGAAATTGGTCGACTGGTAACACTTTTGCAGGAAGGTTGCAGCCAACGACAGGTTGCTAATGTTCTTGGTGTAAACCAGTCAGTTGTGAGCCGTGTCTATGCTCGATTTAGAGAGACTGGGGAGTATGTCCGTAGATCGGGGCAAGGACGCAGACGCGCGACAAGTTCTCGAGACGACAGAGCAATTACGCGACGTGTTCTTCGGGAGCCCTTTGTTATCGCACGCACTATTACGGAACAAATTTCGAACCACAGGCAAAACCCGCCACGCACGATCTCTAACAACACCGTGAGGCGTCGATTGAGGGAGGCTGGCTTACGTTCGAGGCGCCCGGTACGAGTCCCGTTGCTAACTGCTAGACATCGATGGCAGCGTTTAGCTTATGCTCGTCGTTACATACGCTGGTCTCAGCGTCAATGGACAAATGTTCTTTTTACAGACGAGTCCCGATTCTGCCTACGAGGGAGCGACCGACGGGAACATGTTTGGCGTCGTTGTGGCGAACGTTACGATGCCAATCATACAAGGCCGATCACCGCGTTCCATGGGGGATCCGTTATGGTTTGGGCCGGAGTATCGCGGTATTCACGTACACCGCTAGTTATTCTTTCATGTGGTGGTTTGATCGCCATGCGGTACGTGGAGAAGATTTTGCGCCCCGTTGTGCTCCCTCTGCGTCAGCGTATGGGCAACCGCTTTCTGCTTATGCAGGACAATGCAAGGCCCCATGTTGCACGCTATACGCAACAATTTCTTCAAGAAAATCAAATACCAGTTCTTGACCATCCACCAGTGAGCCCAGATTTAAATCCCATTGAACATGTTTGGGATATTCTTGGGCGTCGGTTGCGACAGCAATACCCAGACTTGGCGAATTTAGGGCAATTAGCGCACGCCCTCCGCCAAATTTGGCGAAGAATACCACAGTCAATCATACGGAGGTGCATTAATATGCGCAAACGATTAAAAGAAGTAATCAACCGGAGAGGCGGTAATACCCATTATTAAACACAACATACGTATACATGCACGCACGCACACATCGGAGAGTGAGTTTGAAGTCAAAAAACACTGTGGGAGTGACGAACTACAGGGTCTCGTCTCTCCATGCTTGTACATACGCAGTAAAGCGTAAATCCGACAGTGAAACCTCCTCGTGGTACGCCTTGGGTAATGCTAATGCCGGCAGTATTGTGCACCTTTTGTCATTGCGAAGAGATTG
>NW_015374374.1:0-5548 GCF_001272555.1 Dufourea novaeangliae | reverse complement strand
ATATATATATATATATATATATATACTTAATTGTGTATTCGTTACGTTACATGAAAAATATACGAGACACGTGATGTCTCTTGAAACTGGTAGGTCTAGATTTCAATCCATCAGTCATATGCAAAGTAATTGCTAAAGTAATAAAAGTACGACTGAAACGATAGGTAATTATGAAAAAGACGAAGTTGTCGTTATTTGTGTTACAAACTATGGCATGTAAAGCCTGTGTGTTGTATTCTTATCTTATTGTTGCGGCCAGCAGCGTCGATAACGCAGTCACCTTCTTGTCTTGCCTTGCCTTGCTTCGTCTCGTCTTCGCACTGCCTTGTCGCGTCTCGTCGTTTTTTAGCGGCCGCTCGACCGGATAAGGGTCCTATCCCAGGGGGATAGGACAGGAGGAAAAGGGCCTGCCCTCGCATCGAGCCTGAGCTTCGAGAGGCGCTTGGTCGGCCGAGGGGGCACCACGAAACCACCCACCGGATAAGGATCGGCGACCCGGACGTCTTCCTACGCAGAAGGACTCCACGATGGAGGAGTCCGGGGGCAGGAAACCCGTGAGGAGTCGCAGCAACCACGTAGGAGGGTGTCAGACTGGGCTCCTCACACAAGGGGAGCGATCTCCATGGCCAGGGGATCCTTCCTTGGCGTGTCGTCCCTGGGCCGAAGGAGCTTGGTTTCGCTGGAGTCACGGGGGGTACGAGGGGCAATAGGACTGCTTAGTGGGGGGGCCCGCTGAATCCTCGCGTCGCGTAACTAGCCCCGAAATCGTCACTTGAGTGGCCCGTATTATCGTGTAAGGTTGTCGTTTGCGTATCGCGCGTGTACAGGAACCCGGAAGGGAGCGAGACCGTCAGGAGAAATATCGTCATCTGTAAGTGAGCTCCCTCTCTTCTGTTCTCGGACGGCAATCTAGATCTCGTTCGCCCGATTATGTCGCGATCGAAAAATTAATATCGTATCTCGCTAACGCGCGCGGGAGAACCACGGCGGTTCATCGGGAATAATAATATCGAAAATTCCGGGCAGCTTTCCTCCAGGACGCAAAAGCAACGCGCCTGCCGCTCAAGTCATTGTATCCCATTATGTTATCGGCGGTATCGTAGTACCGTCCGACCGCGCCTCTGTAACTTTCGTAAGAGACATCTCGAGCGGTCGGAGACCGCGTAATAGCGAAAAATAGAATCTCGTACCGGAATCCGGTGATATCGAAGGCGCGGGCCGCGACGATAGTCGACCGCCGAATTGTTTTTCCGTCGTTAAACCACCGATACCTGTTGTAACGCGGTTATTTTAGAAATAAATTGTTATTCGATCTGTTAACTTTTCCGGACGTTTAGTTTACGTGTCTGTGTCGTCCGACGAGGATCCCTGTCGCGGGGGTAGTCTATCGTTCCGATATTTGCGAAACCTGGAAACCCTCGTCTTGTGAACATCCGGTGGAGGGTGCTTTCTTCTCGGTCATTCGGTGGATTTCAACCCCTTTGTAGGGGCAGGTTTCGATCCGATACTCGGGGAGTACCGGTCGGTACGTGAAATCGTACCTGGCGCCCGGAAAACGGTCGGTCGGACTCGCGGGGACGCAAACGTAGGCGGGAACCGGGGGGAAAGTACTTTGTTCGTGCCGTGTACCGGCCGCGCGACCGGCCGACATCGCGGACGACGTAACAGCATATAACACCCGTATCAATTATGTCAATGAAAGATAATTAAATATGATTTCAAACAGCAGATTTATATAGTATTCCATGTTTTTGGTATATGGAATACCCGGAATAGGTGTCTTTCTTAGAATTTGTTTCTCCGGAATACTATTTCGAGTATTTCCTATGTAATTTGATTGATTAATAAAAATAAATACCATTCCAAGTACGAATAAAGAAGGTTTATCGTTGCACATATTAGTACATATTGTTTTATTCACGGATCTTTTTAGCTTGCCCCGTTCTTTTTCTACGTTCGGCGAGACGCGAAATCTCACCTTGAGCCGTGTTCCATCGTTCGCCTGATGCACAGAGTTGGAAAGGAAGACATGTGGCAAAAGCGTAACAAAACTCTCGATACGGTCCGGTAACAATGCCTTCAAGTAGCAGAATATGTACTGAAACTCAACTCGATGGTAAGAGGAACAAAAAGTTATTTGTAGGTACTGCCGTTAGATGTATCATCAAGCCGTTCCAGTTACCGATTATGTATTTTCGTAAGCGCTCGTTTGTTTACATCGGCGCTTCGATCGATTCGGAGCTAGCCCTTAAGGACTCTGCGCCCTTAAATGTCAATGTTTCAAAAACAAAACCTCGTATGGAAAACTTATTTTTTCAATTTATTTTTACTCGAAGAATGACTTATACTATCATTGCGACCACATCGTTTATGTCTACAATTTTTTGTACCATTACCATATTAATTTTTTTTATTATGTATCTTATTATTACTATTTTACTTACGGGGCTTAAGGGTATTCTAATCTCATGTCTCCAAATTGATGCATTGAAGGAATCAAAATCTTCGTTGAACAATAATGTGTCTGTCATGGTATCGTCATCTTGAGTCTCAGCTGTAATTATAAGATCGTTTATGTGTTTCGTTAAAATTTTTCATATTTTCATTCGTACGTATAATTTGTATTTCTGATTACTAATAAATATTAATTCTACTTTTCTAACATCGAGAAACAATTGAATCCATATTAAAATATCGGCGTAGAGAAATTGTAATATATTTAAATAATTTGTTATATATACTATTACAAATAGTATGCTAGAAATTCGCAGTATTATCCACATTCTAATTCAATAATTTTTAAATGATATAAATATACTGTTAATGTGCACAGTCCCTGTACAACTGACAATTGGGCATCAACTTACAATTAGTGAAACACGTTGATTCTAATACCACTTAGCACAGAGTTAGTACATACAGTGAAAAATATTTGACAGATATTTTTTTATTAGTTGCTGACATTCATACCTAGGGGGTAAGAACAGCCTTCGACGTTGAGGTGCAAAATACACTTTCCTCGATATCATATAAACAATTTAACTTAGAAAAAATATTTGTGAACGACAATTGTGTGTTTTTTAATAATAACAAGAACTACTTAAGCAATTTTTTGAAATACCAATTTGGTTAAAGAATATATTAAAACTTAGAGTAAACTTGTCAATTAACTAGTTTCTCACCAATTTCAGTGGCATGAAGTATGTTGTCATGAACAACATACTGAGCATTTTTTCCTGTACATATAACTGTCGGTTGGCCTTAGCTCCAGAGATACATGTTAAAATATTTTCTAAACCGTCGATCCATATGTAATTAGTGATGGGATTTGGAACGGTTTAAGTCGCTTCCAATCTGATTCGAAGGTTAAAACTCTTGAAAGTTTTAAGCAGTCTTGGAAGTCTTGAGTGGCTTGGACATGTAACCGTACCGATTACATAAATATGTATTTGTGGATGAATCTACGCGCGGCGAGCGAACGGTAGCGATCCCGACCACCGCAAGGATCCGCGATACTCGCAATCTGCGCCGCGAAGGTACGAATTTGGAACTCTTGCCCCACTATCTAATAGGAAAGCGTGCCCATCGATCCCCACTGCGCGCAGGTCGATGCAGTGATACCAGAATCGTGGGACGAAGTACCTCCACTCCTCTCCGAGAACGACCCACCGTTACCTCCCGCTATGACCCGCGGCGTCTCCCACTTTACTTCCACCGTGGATCATAATGGCAGAAAAGTGGGAGTCACGTCCCACGATTCTGTCATCACTGCTTGGACTCACAAGGGGATCTTCTGGGTCGGCTAATCGCTTTTGGAATGACACTAGATACAAGTGGTAACACACATACGATGTTACAAAACCCTCATTGGTTTCCGTAGAATGGGCCTTCCTTTACGACGCTGCAGGTTCCGAGTTCGAATCCGTTGTACATGAAGAAACCTTTTTTCACTTTAATAAGATCGCAGTGGAAATAATTTTCTTTTCTTAATTTCCAATTACTTTGTAATAAATACGTACAAGCTTGTAGTTTTTTAATAAAAATTTGGAACTAGCGGTAAAAATATATGTATAAATAACTCGCCTTAACCGACTCGGCCACACCGATCTTGTCTTCCATGTTTCACATTGTGTCTCATCCTACTCTCTAAAATATTTATTGTTAATTTTCTCAACAACGAAGACTTATGTAGCGGAACCCTACTAGAGTTTGTTTATGCATAGTCTATATTAATTAATATAATTTAATATCCCTTACCGCTGAAACAGCTTTTAGAAATTCATTACTGTCGAAAATTCCAAACTATTGCAGATAAATCTAATAGATTTTTCTACAAATATTTAGGGTACTGATGAGTATGGTTGTAAGGATAACATCTTTCTAAAAATAATTTATGTACATATACAATATAACATGTATGTATATAATAAAAAATTTAAACATTGAAGTGCAAAACATTTATTTTCTTCTTTTTAAATGCTTCACAAATCAATATTTTGAAATTACAAAATAATTAAAAATAAAAAGTAAAACCGCCATATTGGGATTACAACAGGGCCTCTTGACTGTTGCTCACGCGCTTAGGTTGCGGGGCATTGCGTTGAAAACGTGAATTTTCGCTGCAGTGAGAACTGAGATTCGACGATCTTCGAGGTCCCCTCCTTGTTCACAGGGCTGAGATATGCTTGGTGTGCCAGCACGGTGGGGGGTGAGACTGGAGTGGGCTTTCGCAGCGAGGGGTGCGTAGGTGTTCTACGTTACTCCGACCTGCGTCAAAAACCACGATGGAGCTGATGCTCGACCTATAATCAGGCGATACCTTGGTGTCGTCTGCTGCGGCGAATCTCGGCGAAGTCGGCGGGCCCGGTCCGGTCAAATCCACACACACCACCTCCACGTGGTGCCCCCTGGGACACTTGGTGACTTCGGTTGCCAAGGGTGCTAACGGTGTGTGTGGTAGGAGAGATGGAGGTGTTTTAAATATGGAAGACACAATGAACAGAGAAGGAGTTATTGCTCCAGGGGTGCTCGGAGCCCCAGGAGCCGGCGTAGGTGTGGTGATCAAGCAGGCCACACCTGTGTCGTCATCTGACGACTGTGGAGCCCGCTCGGTGGACCGCCAGGCCAGCGGAGCTTCAAGAGCTACTGGTGAAGGAGGGGGTAAGATTACCCCCTCAGAGGCGGTGTCCGACCCTCCGGGGCGGACCCGACTCATGACGGGAGACGCCTTAAGGGCGCGTCTCCGGTGCCCCCCCACTGGCGGCCTGGTCAGGTGCACTAGCTCCAGGAGCGTGGACCGGGTCGTAGTACTGAGCGACGACGAGGATGTGGACTCGGATGGGTCCATGATGTCCGCCTCGTCTGCGCGCTCTGGGGGGGCTGGCGCGAGCGGCCGGAAGAGGGGGCGGCCACCTACGGCCGAGGAGAAACACGGCCTCGCGGAGGCAAAGCGGAAGCTACTGAAGCTGACGCATAAGGCGCAGGACCTCCGCGAGGACGAGATTGAGGACCGGTCGGTGCCGCCGCCCCCGGTCCATAAGTCCTGCAA
>NW_015374373.1:0-253 GCF_001272555.1 Dufourea novaeangliae | reverse complement strand
TTCGAATATCACTGCGGCGAAAATTCACGTTCTTGACGCGATGCCCCGCAACCTAAGCGCGTGAGCAACAGTCAAGAGACCCTGTTGGCATCCCAATGCGGCGGTTTTACTTTTTATTTTCAATTATTTTATAATTTCACTTTGTAACCTCTAAGTAAAATGAAAAAGTTAAAAAATATTAATTCGGGATGCATTTAAAAAGAAGAAAATAAATGTTTTCCACTTCAGTATCTAAATTTTTTATTATATACAT
>NW_015374372.1:0-472 GCF_001272555.1 Dufourea novaeangliae | reverse complement strand
CACTCTTTTCTAAATATAGCTCACCGTCTCTCGAACGGCCAGCGCACACGGACAGGGTTGGGAATGTTGGGATACGCTTGTGTGTGCCAGCACGATGGACGTAAAGTGGGGGTAGCCAGGACGCATAGTGAGAGACGATGGTACGTCGGAGTGGGAGAGTGGTGGGGGTAAACAGTACCACGATTCTGGCATCACTGACAATGAGGCTGGCACGCGCGTTACAATGTTGCATCGCCTCATGAAGAAAGCAGGGATTGAATGAAACCGTGAACTTTTATAATGTACTTTTATAAAATTTCAAATAAATTCTCATCAAATAAAAAAATTATTTGTCATGCGTCTTATAAAGATTACCAGAATTATCTTTATTCGGCGCATAACAACTAATTTGTTTATCTTTTATTTGTTTTTTGAAATTTTTATTTAAATAAAAATTTACCCATCTCTGGTATCAGAGGTGGGCAACTGATCG
>NW_015374371.1:0-536 GCF_001272555.1 Dufourea novaeangliae | reverse complement strand
CTCGGGAGTTTTTTCATATTATATTCAATTAGTTAGTGTTGCGTAAAGAAATATAATGGTCCACTCACGGGTTCTTTTTTTAATGAAATGAAATGTAAAGAGTGGACAGATTCAGCGCCCTATTGTGGCAGCTATTTTTTGTGTTTCTGTATCATTTGCCAAGTGTTTGCGTTGGAAATATTGCCGAACAAAATGTTTATTTTGCTAAAAGATGTGTTCAATTTTTTTTATAATAACAGAATGATTCTTTTGTAATTTCTTGAATCGCTACTGATATTTGACACAAGAATAATGAAAATTAAAGTCAATTTGAGATTAAAGTTTCATTAGAGTCTTTTGAAGTAGGCACACGACTATTTGTTGTTAGAGGTGTTAGTAGTAGATTAACTGTTCAATCGTAATACGTTACTTGCATACAATATTGATATCAATATATAGTGTACACTTTTGTAAATTTTTGAAATATCTTTGCGAAAATCAAAGTTTCTTCGCGATTGTTGCTAAACTTGACAATTAATTTTAAAAGCTTGCAGCTG
>NW_015374370.1:28320-28539 GCF_001272555.1 Dufourea novaeangliae | reverse complement strand
GTCAGCCCGGGCAGCGCTGTCGGGGCCCGGGATCTCCAATATGGACGATCCCGTTAGCCCTTTACGGTACCGGAGGTCATGGACCCCGACGTCCGCCAAGCGGACGCCGGACATCGCGATCCTCATGACCTCCGCGTACGTCACAGCACTGCCCGGGGCGACGGTGAGCGTCACCGCTGCCCTTTTAGGGGCTCGCGGCGCGCGCACCGCCGCGCCCCG
>NW_015374370.1:17966-26665 GCF_001272555.1 Dufourea novaeangliae | reverse complement strand
GTCACCAAGGGTCCCAGGGGGCACCACGTGGAGGTGGTGTGTGTGGATTTGACCAGACCGGGCCCGCCGACTTCGCCGAAATTCGCCGCAGCAGACGACACCGAGGTGTCGCCTGATTGTAGGTCGAACATCAGCTCCATCGTGGTTTTTGACGCAGGTCGGAGTGACGTAGAACACCTACGCACCCCTCGCTGCGAAAGCCCAATCCAGTCTCGCCCCCCAGTAACTTTAACCCAGACCTAACCCAGACCTAGATTAGAATACCAGGACCATACAGGAGCCATTCTGTTTCCTCATAAAACTGCTACTGGCCTGCCCTGGCTTCTCTTTGAGCAGTTCGAGCTTCTTTCGAGCTGCTGAAGCTTCTTCGATCCTGGCGCTTTACCCGCGCGGTGTCGTACGTATCCGCGTATTGCTTACAGTGTAAGCCTATCCTTATCTCTAACATATCCATAATTTTCAAAATGGCATAATTCCCTTCATTGAAAACTCCAGCAGCAATATATGCTGCTATTTCCACGGTTTGAATTCCGCAGTATAAATGCTTTGGAGCCAAACGCCAAACAGTCGAGTTGAAACTCTCATTGACATTTTGCGAGTGCCCGCCCAAACATCGTTGCAGAAGTTCATCTTCAGATAAATTTTTGTATATGGTTAGTAAATGTTTTTGAACATGTGGATGGAGTGGGGCAGGGTGGTTAAAAGCAGCTCCGGTAGTTTCAGCTACGCGCCATTTACACCAGCTCCCTGCACCCGGCGGTCAATTTTCGTGCATCGGCGTTTTATTTGTCGAGAATAAATGTTTATATGTTGCCACTATTTCTCTCTTCATATTATAAACTGAATCAACATTTCTCCGAATGGCTAAGCCATAATAAATTGTTAGCTTTTTTATCAAGACATTGGTTAATTTGCCCCTTTCACCCAGTTTTTCTTGTTTTTTCAAATTTCGAAGCCGTCTACCCATTCTTTTTTGCACATGCCCGATGACTGTAAAATCATCGTCATATGGATTTAAAGTTAATATACCATTAAAAGTCTTGGAATCTCCATCATCTATGTAATTGCCATATTTCACACCAAATTCCTCTTCAGACCTCGCGAACATTTCTTTTACAGAATCGACTTCCATTTTTCCTTATGAACCGTCGTGGTTTCTGCAGCATTCATCCTCGTGTGCTTCCGCCCATTCTAAATATTCGTCTGTATCCTCTTTACCTCTCCAAGTTACACAAGCTTGGCAGTAGCTTCCCTTCACAACAAGATCAATTACTTTCCCAGAGTAATAGCCTATAAGAGTGGTAACTGCATAGAGTGAAGAAAAGTCGCGCTTTGCCAGGAACTATCACCAGAAATTTAAAAATTGTTTATAGGCCTTTCTCTTTTTTCATTTTCCACTTGCTTCTCTTTCACGGCTTTTTTTTGAAGTAGCATAAAAACTATTTTGCTTGCATCGCAAATGTGTTGTAAGATACCATAATATGCATTCTTACTAAGACCCTTTCCTAAGTCCATAAGGCTACAAAATAAATTGATGCCTTCATTACCAACACCTAACAGTCTCATGGTAAATACTAGCCTCCGATTGATTTCATAAGCATTATTTCTTAGAGGAGAAGAAGAAATATGCCGTTTACCACACTGACACGAAAGAATAATTTTAAAGCCGAGTCCACGCTTATCAGACTCTGCAAAAGTAACTTTCTCTTTACACTGATTGCACACAAGTAAGTCCGAAAGTGCCGTAAACACTGTGACAATGTCTCAAATTCTGTAGCAGTGCGATTGAAAAATGTGTATTTCCTCCGATTGCGCAGTACTCAACTTTCTTGAACTGGCACTTGCTGCTTCCGGAGCACCCTCACTTTTCTCATGTTGATTGCCGTAGAACACACGTTTACGCGGCCTCGAAGAACGTCGCAAACTCTGTCTGCTTCCTTTTCGTATCATTGTAGCGTCCGTACACGTTTTTTTGCGAACAATAACATGTCTACACTCCGAAACACGACGGTGTTAGGCTCAATACAATTTGTATAAAACCCCGAAATGATGAAGCAAATGCTGTGCTTGTATTTTTGTGATGGAAATACTATCCGACTGGCGCAAGTGTAATATTGAATGTGTTTGATTTAACTGATTCTTCGATTCTGAACTCTCTGTTAAATGATTTTTCTATTCCGAATCCGTCATCCCCTTCCACAGGGTAAGTCAAGAAATTGGGTGGTTCTTGGATTTGTGTGGATGCAAAACAAACCAATGAGCAATTAGGGTGGTTTCTGGCAAATTGGTGACGCCCAAAAAAATTCACCGCCTTCAGGGTGCAGGTAAACCGAGGCGAGGGCGGCCCACGTGTCTCCTACATTAGGGAAACCCAGGCTAATGGTACTGGAGGTTCGCAACTGTGACTCGATTTCGCGCGGGTTTATGGTACGTCAATTGCTATTGACAAGCAGCACGACAACTCCGAATTCTCCATTTCTTAATTGGACTCTTTAAAGCTCTCCTTACCATAAACGTAGGTAATGAACATAAAAATTGTAAGGACTATTGAAAACGTTAATCTTTGAAATATGACGAAATCACGTCTGTATCATAAACCTGAGTTGAACTTTTTTTTTTGAGCTTAGATTGAACTCTGAAAGAAGAGTTACAAAGCTTTATATAAGGCTTACAACTAATTACACAAAGGACTTACAAGTACTAATAACTAAATCATTATTCATGGCTTAAACACTACTTATGGAACGTTAAACTCTTATGTTACATTTTTTAAAGAAATTATAAACTAAATAACATGCCTCGATGTTCGGTTTGTAGAGCAAAGATCTCACATTAAGCGGTGGAAATAAGCCAAGTATACTTAGCTTTTCCATCAGTTCGATTCTTTGAAAATCAAATAAAGGACATTGCCAAAGCACGTGATTTAGATCCTGCGTATCAAAACCGCAGTTACATGTAGCATGTTCTATAATGTGAATACGTGCAAGGGATGCAGAAAGGTTATAATGATGTGATCTGCAGCGGTTGATCATCACTATAACCTCACGTGGGAGATTCATGTTTCAGAACCATGGCTTAACACTGTCCCTAAAATAAAACCGAAACAATTCTGTTCCCTTTATTTGCCCTTGTTCTAGAATGCATTCCTTGGTACCTGACTTACACTTTACTTTAAAAGATTCACGATAATCAGTGAAAGGAATATGGATTCGGTTTTCACTCTGATCTGAAGTTGCTGATTTGGCCAAATGATCAGCTTCGTCATTACCCTCTAAGCCTGTATGTGAGGGAATCCAAATAAACTCAATAGAACTATTGTTAGAGGTTTTTTGTATAAATTCGAAATATTTAATTTAATTTCGATTATATAAGGATTTATTGTTACATCTAACTTGGAACTTTGGAGACAGAGAAGAGCACTACGTGAATCGGTAAGGATTTTAAAATTATGATCAGAGTTAAGGAGAGCGATGTCGAGGGCGTCGTTTAAAGCAATACATTCAGCAGTAAGGATAGAAGCTTGCGATGGTATGCTTCTGTGGGATGACGGGAGTACAGCAGTAATTAGCACGTTTTAATGACACTCAATTTATTTGTCTATCTATAAAAGTTGCTTGCGCGCGCGACGTAGTTCTGTTCATAACTTCGGTACAGCCAGACTGACTTCCTCCGTCCTTACGCGCTAGCTTAAGAAGGACGAAAAGAAAAAGGATAGACGGAGTAAAGAGAAAGACAGACAACGCAGGGGAGGAACCCGAAAATGCCGGGAAACTTGGAGAAAGTGCCGAAATGGTAACAAGGAGAAATCAGGGTACAGCAAGGACCGCACAAGCTGGTCGCCAAGTGTGCACGGGCACTTGATCTTCACGACGCCCTAAGCAGGAAGTTAAAGTCGAAACAGAAAGAAAGAATCGTCGTAGAAAAGCTGAACAAAGAAGGACCTTTAGGAAAACCCAAAGACCCTCGATGAAAGTGGACGTAGGAGTAAGAACCCCGGGTCTCGCCCGAACCTGGTTACCAAATGTTCATGACAATAACCAGACTCGCACGAAACCGTGAGAAACGTTAAGAACTAAACGGAAAGAAACAAGGACGTGGTGGCAGTCGTAAAGCCGCCACATCACCCCCCCTGCCAGTGATTGACAAAATCACGAAACCTGTAACTGGTCTGGAAATCACACTCTTCTCCTGGACCGTGTAATGCGTACGCCCGCATTTGCTGAAGTCAGAATAGGGGGTGGCAGCACCGGCTCCCCTGAAAGCGCACGAGATGAGGACGGCAGCGCCGGCTCCTGTAATGATGGCGATGACCTAGGCGGCAGCCCCGTGCTCTCGGTCAGTGCGGAGGTAGGTAGACCCTCGGACTGCACAAGTAACGCTGGCCGCGTTGCCTAAGGTGACGTCAGGTGTGCTGGGTCTGCAGCCAGCAGGTAGGCGGGCTTAAGACGGTCTATGGTGACCGTGATTGACTTTCCCCGGATGCTCACAGAAAATGTCCGAGTACCTCGGTTAAGGACCTTGTACGGTCCGTCGTACGGCGGCTGAAGGATTCCCCGGACGGTGTCGTTTCGAAGGAACACGTACTCCGCCACCGCGAGATCCTTGAAAACGAAAATTCGCCTCGACGAATGATCGCTGCCAGGTGTTTGGGCGAGAGTCGCGAAATGCTCGCGCAGACTCCCGACGAAATCCCTCGGCAGCGGCTGCGAATTTCCGCCCCGTGGTGCCAGGCACTCTCCTGGTAGACGCAGCGTCTCGCCGTAGACCAGCTCCGCTGCGGTGGATTGTAAGTCCTCCCTCCAGGCTGCGCGGATGCCCAACAAGATGGTGGGAAGAATTTCTGTCCAACGGACATTCTGTTGGCAACGGATTGCCGTCTTGAATTGGCGGTGGAACCTTTCCACCAACCCGTTTGCTGCCGGGTGATTGTACGCCAGTGAGCTGCACCTATTAACTCAGACAACGCCCTAAACAAGTGAGATTCGAATTGTCTGCCCTGATCGGTGGTTACGCGCAGCGGGGTTCCGAACAGAGAAATCCACCCGTCGTAAAACGCCCGTGCTACGGTCGAGGCTTCTTGGTCCATCATCGGAAAGGCCTCAGGCCAACGCGTAAATCGGTCGACACACGTTAGGCAGTACCTGTAGCCTTCTGAAACCGGAAGAATCACAATGTCTATGTGCACGTGCTCGCATCTACCGGACGGCACATTGAAACATCCCGGTGGCGCGGAAACGTGTCTAGATATTTTTGAACGCTGGCACTGTACACAAGCCCGAGCTCAAGTTCGACAGTCGGCTTTAACGGACGGCCAAACGTATCGTTCCGTTACCAGTCTTACCGTCGCGTTAACACCCGGATGCGCCAGGCGATGTACCGAGTCGCATGCTTTTCGTCTGAAAAGCCTTGTTACGAACGGCCGCACGGTTCGCGTTGACACATCATAGATTACTTCTGTGTCCGAGCCAGTTAAACGTATTCGTTCAAGGTGTAGATTATGGTTGATGTCCCCGTGCATGTACGCCTGCAGCCCCTCATCGTGCTGCTGGGACTCGGCCAAATCTGCATAGCTGAAGGGCTCTACAACTTCCTCCAGTCTTGACAGCGCGTCAGCGACGACATTCTCCTTACCGGCGATGTGACGAATGTCGGAGATAAACTGCCCGATGAAATCCAGGTACCTGATTTGCCTGGGAGAACTTTTCTCGGGTTTTTGCTGGAACGCAAAAGTTATCGGCTTATGGTCCATGTAGACGGTGAATGTTCGTCCCTTCACCATGTGCCTAAAATGCTTTATCGACATGTAAATCGCCAACAGCTCTCTATCGTATGCGCCGTAATTCCGCTCGGTGGTACTGAGCTTTTTGGAGAAAAACGCCAACGGCTGCCAGTCTTCTCCGATACGCTGTTGCAACGCTGCTCCGACGGTAAAATCGGACGCGTCACAGAATAAAGCCAGCGGTACGTTGTCCCGCGGATGCGTTAATAACGTCGCTGGCCTTAGGCTTTCCTTCGCTTCGCCGAAGGCTGCGACAGCTTCCTGCGTCCATTTCAATTTGGTGCCGCCTTTGGCGTTGCCGTGCAGAGGATCATTGAGAGGCGCTTGTACCTGCGCAGCCCTAGGTATAAAACGCCTGTAAAAGTTTAACATACCTAGGAACTGCCTCAACTGCTTCGCGGTGGTCAGCTGCGTGTAATTTGCAATCGCCTCCACCTTCTATTCTAGCGGACGAGTGCCTTCGGACGATACAGCATAACCCAGGAATTTGACCTGCGCCTGACCGAAGTTGCATTTCGCCGCGTTGACCGTTACCCCGTACTTGTTTAAACGGATGAGTACCTCCTCCAAATGGCGCGTTTGCTCGTCTTCTGTCGAAGATGCCACCAATATGTCGTCGATGTACGCATACACAAAGTCTAAACCGCGTAGCACTTCGTCGATAAAACGCTGAAACGTCTGTGCCGCGTTCCGCAAACCGAACGACATAAAGGGAAACTCGAATAGTCCGAATGAAGTTGTTATAGCGGTCTTGGCAATGTCTTCCGCGGCCACCGATATTTGATTGTATGCGCGCACCAAATCTAACGTCGAAAACACTGTTTTCCCGCGTGAGCGAAATCCTCAATGTGTTTCACGGGATACCTGTCCGGCACTGTTCGCGCATTTAACGCCCGGTCGTCTCCGCACGGACGCCACGCGTCTTGACGCTTTTTCGGCACCATGTGGAGCGGCGACGACCACGCACTTTCCGACGGTCGCGTGATGCCTAGGTGCATCATTGTCTCAAATTCGTGTCGCGCACTTTTTAAACGGTCCGGTGCGAGACGCCGAGGTTTGCAGGCCACCGGTGGGCCTTGTGTTGTGCGAATAAAATGTACCGTACCGTGTCTTACCTCCGCAGGTGTTCACACAGGTCGCGTAATGTTCGGAAACCGCTGCAGTAACTCGTGAACCTTCGAACCACCGAAAATAGTTTTCACTGTTGGCACTGATGGCCCGAAACCATGCGCTGAGCGTCCTGGCACTGTCATCGACGTCACTTGGTCCAACAATCGTTGATTACGCACATCCACTAGCAACTCGTAATGCGCGAGAAAATCCACGCCGATTATCGGCTTCGACACGTCGGCCACCGCGAAACGCCACGCGAACACGCGACGCAGCCCAAGGTCAAGTTTCAAAGTAACCGTCCCGTACGTGGCAATTTCCGACCCATTTGCCGCGTATAACGCGTAAGAGGTTCGCTCGCGGAACCCGCGAGTTTTTGATCGAGGGAAAACACAGAGGTCAGCTCCGGTGTCGACCAAGAATTGCGTCTTCGTCACTCGATCGGCCACAAACAGACGGCGTGACGACGGGCATGACTCGCTGGCCGTCATCAGCGATTGCCCGGTGCGTTTCCCTGAGCGGACCAGGTACACGGGGGGTCACATCGGAACGCGTTCGCCCTGAACTTAAAGTGGTAAAAACATTTTCCACCCCGTTGCTCGAGTCGGCGTTGTCGAGACCGCGATCGCGATCGCGCTCGCATCCTGTTCGGCGCGTCCCCTCGGTAACTGTCGCGGCGCGGGTCATACTGTATTTCGCGCTGAATCGCAGCCAGCTCCTGTTGAAACGACAATGCAAGCTGTGCCATCTTCGTGCATAACAGCGCTTCGATGTCGCACGCTGCTGACGACGCTCGAATAGGGGAACCTGCGGCCGTCTCGGCTACCTGCGCGCGTGGGCCCATTGTATCTGCGATGGTGTCCGCCAAATCAGCAACCCGGTCAAGCTCCACGTCTCGCTGCGTGGCTAAAACGACCTGTATGTTGGTAGGCAGGCGACCCAACCACAAAGTCCGCAGAATTTCCTCCGAAAGGACTGTCCCTCCTAAGGATCGCAGGTGGCGTAGAAACTGCGAAGGTTTCCTGTCGCCAATCTCCTCGTGCTCCAAGAGACGCCGCGTTTACTGCTCTTGTGAAGAGCTCAATCGCTTGATAAGCTCCGTCTTGAGCTTGGTGTACGGCTCGGCCGGAGGAGCCATAATAATATCGCGGACTTCCGCCGCGTATTGTGGGCCGAGTGCCCCCAGGACGTAACCGAATTTGGTCGCTTCGGTTGTCACGCCGCTCGCATCGAAACTCCGTTCGACCATACCGAACCACAGCCCCGGGTCGGTCGGCGAAAAATCCGGAATACGT
This sequence comes from Dufourea novaeangliae, assembly GCF_001272555.1. NCBI lineage: Eukaryota > Metazoa > Arthropoda > Insecta > Hymenoptera > Halictidae > Dufourea > Dufourea novaeangliae. Next base: position 18,481 of record NW_015374370.1, on the reverse strand, counting down.
ACTCCGACGCGATTGATTGTAGGCGCGCTACCCCCCGGCGGGGACTGCTCGGACGACGTCGACATTGTCTCTCGTTATCGAAAAGATAACTTACGCTCTAAACTTAGCCACTAACACTATCGTTCTCAAGAACCCGTCGGCACTATTCGCGCTATGCACGTTGTCCAAGTGTCACTAAGCGTCCGCGTTCGACACACTCGATACCCAATAAACCAAAAAAAAAACAAAACGTGAAAACAAAAACTGCACCGTTCACTCCCGAAAGATCACGTCGGGGTCACCAATTGTGGGATTACAGAGAGTAGAGCAGTAATCAGCACGTTTCAGTGATACTCAGTTTATTTGTATACAAGTTCCTTGCGCTCGCGACAAAGTTCTGTTCAGAACCTCGGTACAGCCAGACTGTCCCCGTTCGTCCTTACGCGCTCACTTAAAAAGGACGAAAAGAAAAAGGATAGACAGAGTGAAGAGAAAGACAGACGACGTAGGGGAGGAAACCGAAAATGCCGGGAAAC
>NW_015374370.1:0-17392 GCF_001272555.1 Dufourea novaeangliae | reverse complement strand
CCGGAAACTCCAATCGATTGATCATTCCATTCTTCCAACATTCTTCCAGTATAGAGTTTCATGTTGTAGGCATAACTGGTTTCAGAATCACATAGAACGAAACTCTTCAGTCCGAATCTTGCTCGCTTCGATGGAATAAACTGTTTGAATGACAATCTAACTTTCCACAGCATCAGACTTTCGTCAACCACAACGTACTGTCCTGGACGATATGCTTTTTGAAACCGCTGAACTAGCATGTCAATAACCGGCCGTATTTTACAAGCCTTATCATTATTATCTTCATTATCTATATCGCTAAGATGTAAATACTTCTGGATCTCCAAGGATTTTTTTCTGGTCATAGCTTGTCTGACTAATGGAAAGTTATAAAGTGGATCAGTACTCCAATACATCGATGTTTTAGGAAGCTGAACAATGTCCATATATATACTAATGGCAAGAAATGAATATATATCATCAAACGTAATTTTATTAGAAGATCTTTGCCTGCACTGTCCTTTTGCTCTTCTATGTTTATTCGTGTTTTCTACTATTTCCCGGACGAGATCTTCGTTGAAAAAAAACTTAAAAATAGATGTAGCTGACGTATTTTCAGTTATATTCGATTGCGACTGTACTCCACTACAATTATCAGTATACTTCATAATTTTTGGCACGAAATTTTCTTTAACTGTTGCAATCTTCCATTGCCTTTCTTTTTGCAGTTCATCCAGCCTTTTAGATAACGGAAGTTCATCATCAGACAGTGTATTACACTGTTTTCACTATCACTTATTATTCTATTTCTTACTCTTCGACTGAACATCTTGTAACGCTTCAAAGTAATGAATCAAGACTAAACTCCTATACGATGAATGCTGTACTACGACTTCAATGTTTATCAAGATAATGCTCAAGACATACCATAAACGACATAAAAACTCAAAGGCAAAACACAAAATAATTTATCTAGAATGTCAAAATATTAGTGCTAGGATGCTAGATTATCGTCAAAAGCGTTAATCCGCTACTACCGGATCGCGAGATATCTCGTCAAAAGCGTTGATCGGCTACTACCGGGTCGCGAGATATCTCGTCAAAAGCGTTGATCGGCCAATATCGGGTCGCGAGATATCTCGTCAAAAGCGTTAATCGGCCAGTATTGGGTCGCGAGATATCTTGTCCAAGGTAACGAAAGGGTTAAAATGGCTCTCTCCTGCATTATGAATTCAGGCTCCCGAATGGGCATACCCCTATTGTACCGACTATCTATTAATTCCGGTAACATACATTTTAAATAAAATTCAATTAGCTTTGGCTCCATATCTGTTTGTCAAAAGGTATCGTCTCTATCTACTCGGATACATTTCAATCCTTTCCGAGTCCAAATACAAAATATACAATATTTTCTACCTGTGATGTGTAGTTTTCCTTGTACCTGGTAGAAATAGTGATGGGTTCTATTTAATACAGTACCCGTTGCATCTTGAAATATTCGCCGGACAGTTGCAACGGTCTCGATTGCCTCGTCTGGTGATAAATTTTAATTTCCACAATGCCCTCGTCATCGATAACACCATCCGGTGAAGCTCCCAAGAAGGGAATGGAAGCGTCAATAAAAATTCTAAAATCGCGAATTTCTACGCCTGCATGTTTGCTTAGTTCTTCGCGAGCAATTTTAAATTATTAAATTATTAAATTATTAAAACATTTAAATATTTTAAAACACTGATTTATACATAAACCAACATTGCATTCTTTGCATTCGTATCTTGATTCCGATCTTTTATCATTTTTGCTGCAAACAACGCACCGTCGGCTCAGGTTCTTTCTTTTTGACACAAACAATGATGGAAAATGTCTCTCTGTCAATCTCATCGGATAATCATTTTTTCTTACTTGTTGATTGATGTAATCTTTATGATATTTATCGCATATTTTTTTTATCAACTGCAATTGAAAGTTCACCATGGATATGGTTGCGTTCCTTTTATGTTTATAAAGGCAATACGCATTCCATACACAAATATCAATTAGATGAAAAAAAAATTTCCGGTACCATTTTAAAGTTTTTCGAGTTGAATTTACACTACTTATTACCATATCCACTTTATCTACTATACCCATTGAATTATTATAATCGACAATACATACAGGCTTTTGTACACTCTGTCTTCCTCTATGTCTGGATACTGTCATAACATCTGCAGTATGCATAGTTGAGATCATGTATACTTCTCTCTTATCCATCCATTTTAAAACCAATAACCTTTCCGAGCTACGAAAAGACACCTCTCCCCTTTTCAATTTATTTTCGATCTTGGGCATTCCTTGTCGTCTTTTTGTTACTGCCCGCATGCATTTGTGCGATTGGCGAATAATAGACTAAATAATGTGGGACTGGAATAAAAATTATCCACATAAAGAGTATGGCCTGTAACCGTTATATTGTAAGCCTGTCTGTAAATTTTACGCGACTGAATCTACTGTTCACGCTATATCAGATCTAAGGGCGGTTACTCTTATCCCTATCGACCAAAGGTGATTCTTATCGGTGATAGAAACGCAGGATTCGTGCCTTCTGGCACAGGAAGGGCGGCAATGAGGAAATTGTCAAGAGAATTGTGCGTTAAATCTGGTTGGAATGAGATATATTCTGTAAATAGGTATCTTTCGCGTGAGTTACACGAATACAAGGTGCCAGTTTTTACGAAGTTAATATCGGCACAGGCGCCGACTCTTGATGTTACGGATAATGCTTGCGACGCGAGTCCTTTACGTACTAATCACGCGACGCGGGTTTCAGACGGAGACGATCGACGTTTTTAACGCGCGATACAATTCACGTAGGTAAATGTATTCTGATCGCTGATAGAAACTTCAGTACTCGAAACACGCAGAGCGGGTTTTAGACGGAGGCAATCGACGTCCTCAACTCACGGAATGAATCACGTACGGACGTACGCGTACACGCGCATGATGCTATAATCAAGAATATTGAGACGAGATTGTCTAGAGAGATCGGCGTCCGTCTCAGCAACCAATGGTCGTGCCGATAAAATCGGGTTGATTTCTTGGATGGAGACACACACTAAACCCTCGCAAGAATACTGCACAAAAGATTTCAGAGTGGGTGCACACGCATGTGGTTCCACGCTTCTTTCCTGTGCTAGGTCATCAAACGGTGGTCGTGCTTCAGCTCTGACTAAACGAACTCTTCTACTTGAATCTCAATCCGGATAATACGACGGGATCGCCACACATCCAAGACGTATATCCTACCGTTCAAGTAGAGAGTGTTAGACGCGCCTAACTCGCGATTCAAGATGATAGCATCAGTTGCTATTTCGACGAATAATCGTCTGGCGAGCCCCTCGTGTGAGAAGGCAAGCCGAGCCTTGGCCGCGAGGCGAACCTCACAATTAATTTAATAACAAACCTGAACTTGAGCGATTCGCTCACGTGTACCCGCCTCAAACGAGTCGTTACTTTTATATTGAAAGAGTTAATATGATTTCACTGAATCTAATATGCTGAATTTATGATATGATAGTTAACAATACTTGCTTTTAAAATGGAATGTGAATTTTGTGACAACTGTGCTGGGCGTCCAGAGAGAAAAAGAATTGAGTGAGATCCGATGGACACTGCCGTCAAGCGGTTTGCAAATAACGGCTCCTCTGTTTGAGGCGCGTACGCGTGAGGATGGTGAGGACGGTTTGCCTCACGCACCAAGTCGGCTTGACTTCCCAGGCACGTCCGTTTCTCGCCAAACGGACTCTAAATGTATAAATCGCGTCTACACTGGAACGCTTCCAGACACAGAGTGAGGATCTCGGATCCTGCATCGACCTCCTTCGATTTTGCAAAGAGGGGATCACTGCGCACGCATATGGTGTTATCACGTGGGCCCCTATCTCCTGTGGCAACTACTCGTGCGTTCCGCGGTCGCGTACAGCTGTATTACTCCACTGGTGGTCTAACTATAGATGCTGCCTAGCTATACTTTCGTTTATACGCATGTAACCACATATGCCTATATGTACGGTTACAAGAGATTGGCTAGAAATGTGTTTGCTATTAGGTGTACAAATAAGTTTCCTCGGTTTTTTTATAAAAAGTTAGGAATTTATTGTGAAGGAACAGTACATTACGTTTTATTCAAAGTATTTTCCATCATTTGCCACTACTTTTCCCCATCTTTCTGGCAACATTCGGATACCCCGTCGAAAAAACTCTTCATCTTTTGACGCTGTCCACAAATCTACCCAATTTTTGGTGTCTTCATATGATGTGAAGCGCTGCTCAGACAGACCATGTGCCATCGACCGGAACAGGTGATAATCAGAAGGGGCTAAGTCTGGTGAATACGGCGGGTGGGGTAAAACTTCCCAGTTGAGTGTTTCCAAGTATGTTTTTACCGTCGCCGCAACATGTGGACGAGCATTATCGTGTAAAAGAATAATTTTGTCGTGTCTGGAGTAGTAATGGGCGCGTTTTTCCTTAAGTGCCCGACTCAATCTCATCAATTGTGTTCGGTAGAGAGCTCCAGTAATGGTTTCGCTTGGTTTGAGCAATTCATAATACACGACACCAAGCTGATCCCACCAAATACACAGCATGAGTTTTTTTCCATGAATATTCGGCTTAACTGTCGATGTTGATGGTTCGCCGGGCTTAACCCATGACTTTCTCTTCTTTGGATTATCGTAGTGAATCCATTTTTCGTCACCAGTGACTATACGATGCAAAAAACTCTTTTTTTTATTCCTGGCAAGCAGCATTTCACTCATGCATAATCGGCGTTCAACGTCTCTCGGCTTTAGTTCATATGGAACCCAAGTTCCTTGTTTTTGAATCATTCCCAACGATTTTAAACGATGTGAAATTGCTTGTTGAGTCACTTCTAATGTAAGTGCAAGTTCTTTTTGCGTTTGGGACGAATCTTCCTCCAATAATACTTCTAATTCCATGTCTTCGTACACTTTTGGCCTTCCACTGCGTTCTTTGTCCTTCACGTCAAACTCACCGTTCTTAAACTTTTGAAACCATTCCTGACAACTTCTCTCACTTAAAGCAGCTTCACCATATGCTTCTAGAAGCAATCGATGCGCCTCAGCTGCAGATTTTTTCAAATTAAAGAAGTAAATCAAAAGTTCCCGCAAATGATGCTTATTCGGCACAAAACTTGACATTTTTGCAGGAAAAAAATTACGTGATGCTGATACGGAATCACTAGTACTTTAAGGTTATGGTGTTGCCGGATGACGAAACTTGGGATATTACGTTTTACATCTGACAATTTCTCCATAACCTTCTGGTGGGGCCATCTTTTGACAAACCGCGGAAACTTATTTGTACACCTAATAAATTTCTGAAATCTCTCCTTTCTTCTAAAATAAAGTGAAACTAAAAAAAACAGACCATAACAGTTCAAACGCTGCGAAATCGTTTTAAAGAGGAAACGTACTGCAAAAGAATTATTCACCAATTTTTCAGACCATATCGCAAGTTTCACTAACGAGGACATAGGGTAAAAAAAATCTGATCAGTTTGGCCTTTGGAACAGGGGTTACGTGTACTTTTAACTTGAAAAAAACGTGGACACATGGAAGATTCCACGATTTTTGTTGAAATGGAATCGTGCTTTGTGAAAAATGGTAATTATGCAATATTTTACGTTATTTTGAAATAGACTGTATACGACGAAGAGAAATTTCAACAAATTGGCAACTGAAGGTCTTTAAGGAGAAATCTCTCAGCTTTCCAAAATTCTTTTGGAATTTTCTATACGATCATGCGTTCGCAAGTTACAGGCGCTCAAAGTGGAAAGTGCCTTTTCTCATGTGATGACGAATAACTCAGCCAATAAAAACTGTACAACCAAATTAAAAAAAGAAAATTAAAGAGAAAAGTTTGTTCTCTAAAAGTGTTCCATTGGGATTACCAGAAAAAATTTTATTTGGCCCACGCATCCTCTCAAAGGAGACCAACATTTTTTATACATGAAAGTAATTTTTGAATTCCGGATTCAAAAACTAGAAACTTCAGGCTATAAATGGTATACAATATTTTTTATAACTATTTTTCGCGGAGATATAGTCATTTGAAAATGACCCATATTTTCGGCAAATTTTAATGGTCCCTTAATTTTGACGGTCAGTGTATTTTGAACTTTTTCGTGAGTGGCTAAGATTTTGGCTTCTTTCTCGATATTTTCCAAAGCGATGGTGTTTCCTAAGGTGTTGTCGTCGCGAAGGGTTTTCTGGTCCCTTCTCGTTGGATTGGTAATGGTCGAAATATGATAGGGCGTCATTACAGGCATGACGTATGTTATGTTATTGTTTCTCACAGGGTTGTAAATCTTGTGATTGTGAGACGTAGCCGTATCGGACGCGGTTACAACGGTTGTACCGATCATCGCTTTGCAACCTTGTCGTAGAACGAGTATTCCGGCACCTTTCACGTCTTCTTGCGCTATCATCCTATCGTCGCATCTCACCTGTAGTTTTCCTGCTGTCTCTATTGAATATAACCAACGATTGGGACATACTAAATTTTTTATGTACGTGGGTCCAATGACAGCGATGTGAACGTTGCATCTAGACCACGAAATTTTGCGCGGGTTTGTCAGTAATTCTGTTTCACAGTTAGGGGTTTCGGCCAATGATTCGAGGGGGAGAGAGAGATCGCAAATGTATTTTTGTGAATGTACCCTGCAGGTATTTAGGTATTGTTAGTCCGCCATGAAGTATTGCGATTTTTCTTCATTTATTGCCAAATAAGGATTGGAAGGTTGTATGATTATTGGGGAGGATGTCTTAGGGGCGAGCATTTGATATGAGGGCAAAGGGCGTAGGCGATATAGTTTAAAAGAGGTGAGGTCTAAAAGCGGAATTTCTATTGAAATATTTATTCTGTCATTGGCACGTGCTAATTTCAAGTGTGTGATCCCTTGCAGCTGTTCGGTTAGGATTTCGTGTTGCGTCAGCGGGAACTCGTACTGGGAATTTTGTTGGATTTTCTGGCATGCTGTTCAAGCTGCTTAGGTGATATGACCGCCGGGTACTGAACTCCTAGTTTAGCAAAAGTAATTGCGTCGACTAGAATCGTCAAACCCCTTGCATATTCATCCGTCTGTCTGTTAAGGTGATATTCCCATTTGCTCGCCGCCGATTTTATTTCTGCTATACGCTGCCTTTTTTCTAATTCACAGAATTCCGAAGTAAGTTCGGTAATCCTGTAACTCATATTCATTGTTACTCTACGGAGGTCGGTCAATTCCGTGTGTATGCTTTGGAATTCCGACCGAATGATATGGGTTTGGTTTCCGAGCAGTTCGGCCACGCGTGTGTCACGTAAAAACTCTTAAAGAAAATATTTATTTCCTGAGAGCCGTAACTCCCAAGTACCAATACAAGAATATTACACTGGTTAATATAACTTATAAGTATCGATTCCCAGTTCAGACTGACGAGCTGTGGAAATGCGGCAGTATTTATACATATTCGATAACAAAGAATTTTAGGTGGGGACGTGGTGCGTCAGTTGAATTTTTGGGTGACAAATTCTTATCTGGACGTCTGATGTCTAGGGGTCGAAGTGACGTCAACCGGTGGAATTTTTGGGTGACAAATCCTTATCTGGACGTATGATGTCTAGGGGTCGAAGTGACGTAACCGGTGGAAATTTTGGGTGACATTCCCCCCTTCGTAGATTGAACTTAGTCCTCTAAGTTCTTCCGCTTTTTGAGTATGGATGGGTGAAATTTGGCCTTGTTCGGAGTCAGGTCGAATGTTACCCTTGGTTCTCCACGTTCTTGAGCCGGTAGCATCGGAGTGTAGATGTTGATTGGTGCTGATGGGACAGTTATCGGGGTACTTGGACTGGGATTGTTGTTTAATCCCAAAAAAATGGAACTAATTTCAGATGTACAGTCGTGTTTTGTGCGACGATCGTGAACAGGTTGTGTCTGTTTACAAATATAAACTTCGTGTCGAATACAACATTGTTTGTCCAGATGATTTTGATCAATGTTTATGTAATTTAGTCCAGAGGTTAAAAATATTGAGTGTTCCACTAAAGGAGCCATAAATATGTTATTTTTAAGAAATGGTATGGGATATACTTGCTCTATGTCCCATTCCATATCAATAATACTTGGAATTGAAATTTTGAAGAATATTTTGTCTGCTTGGATAGACAATGTTAACGTTGAGATGTCTAAAATGCTTTGAAAATTATTTTCTTCCGGAACAAATGCGTTATTCATTCTCTTGTTTCCTAATACTTCAATATAATGTAACAAAAATAATTTGTGATCAATAAAATGTGTTGAATGTGTTCATCAAATGATAATGATGAAGATATAATGATACCTAGATCCTTTATTGAAGATTTAACTGTTAATTGATTACCACATATAGAATACGAAAAGATAGATGGATTACTGCTTCTAGAAAATCTTATAATATGACATTTGTCCGTGTTAAGTTCCATTCCATTGTTATAACACCATTCCGTTATTCTATTAAGTGTGGATTGAATGGATAAGTGATCAGCTCTAGAATTAATGGTTTTATATATCTTGAGGTCATCCGCGAACGTCAAGAATTTACAGTTATCTATACAGTAATCAATATCATTAACGAAAAGGAGAAAAAGTAACGGTCCAAGATGAGTTCCCTCTGGTACACCCAAAGTAACCATAATCTTTCGAGAAATGCAGTTTCCGACTCTCACGCAATGCGAGCGGCCGCTTATGTAAGAAAACAACCACTTCAGAAGGTTACCTCCAATCCCATAACCCGCTAGCTTATCAATTAGAGCGAAGTGATTAACTCGATCAAAGGCTTTCCTAAAGTCAAGATAAACAGTATCAACTTGTAAGTTGTTATTTAATGCCTTAGATGTTTCGTTACAAAAAATAGCCAGATTTGTAGTGGTAGAGCGACCAACAAGGAATCCATGTTGACCGTCACTTGTAACATTAGTCAAGAGTGGGCTAATTTTGCTTACTATAATACTGGGTGGCGCAAAATGACCTTTATGGTTTGAATTCGTAATAACTTTTTTTATTTTAGAGTGAAATAAATACATATTGGAAAAAATATAGTGTACAGAAGAGGAATTTTATTGAACTAGACGCGAAAGATTACATCTCGCAAATGGCGGCCATTTTCTGCTTGACACATTCGTGCTCTTTCCAACACATTTTCCATGACTTTTCGCAAAATTTCAGGTGTTATTACACGGATTTCATTGCGAATATTGGTTTTCAGTTGGGGGATGGTCGCTGGCTTATTGACGTATACTCGCTCTTTCAAATACCCCCAAAGAAAACAGTCGGGAGCGCTTAAGTCCGGTGAACGCGGTGGCCAGTTAAAGTCACTATTGCGCGAAATAATGCGTTCGCCAAAGATGTCTCGTAACAAAGCCATTGTTTCCCTTGCAGTATGCGCTGTGGCTCCATCTTGTTGGAACCACAGTTGTGGATGGTTTTCCACCGCTGGCCTCAAAAAGTTTTCCAACATTGCCCGATATTGAGCAGCATTGATGGTAATTGCATTACCGGCTTCATTTTCGAAAAAATATGGGCCAATGATCCTTTCGGACGATATACCGCACCAAACAGTACACTTGAGTGGGTGTAATTGTTGCTGATGAACTGCTCTTGGATTCTCCGTAGCCCATATCCTGCAGTTTTGCTTGTTAACAAAACCATTTAATTCGAAATGAGCTTCATCGCTCATTATCAAATTGTGGATGAAATCGGTACTCTGGTCTTGTTTTTCAAGCAACGAAATGACATAATCCATCCGTTGCGCGTAGTCTGTCGGCTTTAATTCTTGCACAAGCTGGATCTTATATGGGAACATGTGCAATGTGGCTAAAATTCTCTGAAGGGATCTTCGCGATAGCCCGAGTTGAGCCGAGCGTCTCCTTGTTGATGTTTCTGGGTTATCCTGCACACTCTCCAGTACACGTTGGATATTTTCATTTGTGTGCGCCGTACGAGGTCTTCCTGTACTGGGGAGGTTCCTCACTGACCCTCCTTGTTGAAAATTTGCAATCAAACGATGTATTGTTGGCACTGTTGGTGCCGTCGGCACATTGAAATATCGACGATATGCACGCTGCGTCAAAACTATTGACCGTCGGTTTTCAAAATAAAATTCGATGATTTTTGTTCGTTGTTCAATTGTGTATCTTTCCATATTAAATTCTAGAAGTCTTGTTTACAACATTCTGAAAGAAAAAATTGAAAAAATGTTGAATTAAAAAAGTTATAAAGAATTTAAAACATAAAGATCATTTTGCGCCACCCTGTACCTTCGAATATTTTAGCCATGATGTTGATTAGTGATACAGGTGTATAATTGGTAACAGATGAGGTATCGCCAGATTTATAAATAGGAGAGATAATACTAGATTTCCACAATCGAGGGAATTGACCAGAAGACAAAGATTTGTTAAAAATAATCCATAGCGGTCTAGATAAAATAAATATACATTTTTTGAAGAATATAGATGGTATACCATGAATACCAGGTGATTTATCATCAGACAAATTCTTGATTTCGTGTAATACTTCACTTATATTTATACTGATATTAGAAATATCTAATCTATTATTGCCACTCCTATTTACAAAACTAAGAATAGGACTAGATGCAGCATAGCTCTTTTCAAAGTAATCCCCTAAGAGATTAGCAACATCTTCCTTTCCTGATCGAGTAATACTATTTAGGTTCATGGTATTCGGGAGTTTATTTGAACTACGGTTCGAGTTAATGAATTTCCAAAAAGATTTTAAATTATTAGGAATCTGTGTTTCTACCTTCGTTATATAATTCTTATAGAGTTTATAGTTCGTCGTTATATAGTTCGTCGAAAGAGATTTACAGGCTGATCTGAGTAGAGAAAAGTACAAGTAGTCATGATAATTGTTTGAGCTCTTGAATGAGTAGTGAGCAGCGTTTTTCTCCTTAACCAGTTTTATAAGCTCGGGTGAAAACCAAAGAGGATACTTGGAACGACCTATTCTACGATTAGGAATAAATACAGTAGTAGCATAAGAAATTGATGAGTATAGAAAATTAACCGCTTCATTCACTGATAAACCAGTTAAAATCGAATCCCAGTCGATACAGTTAAAATATTCCAATATACCATCGTAATTCGCATTAATAAAATCACTTCTGAGGTGGTATTCGGAAATATGTATAGGTGTGATAAGTAAATCAAATTGAATAAGTAAAGGAGGATGATAACTGTCTGGAGGGAGAAGTGAATCATAAGAGGAATTGATGATTAAGTTCGGTATATTAGAAAATATAAGATCAAGAATGGAATTGTGAGCATTGAGGATAAAGTTTTTTTGCTGTAGATTACATAAATTACATGTTTCAAGGATAATATTATGTATTGGATTGTTCATGACTGTGTTAGTAGAAAAATTAGAATAGTTGGAAGGCAGAAGTATATTAGAATTTAGTATTATTTGAGAAATATTATAGTATCCAGCTATCAAAAAATGGGCATGTGGATAACGAAGTGATATTTCCTCAATGCTTTCAAAGTGCTCGCTGAATTTATATGATTCTGAAGATGGCGGAAAGTATACAGATCCGATTACAAGTTGATGATTATTAACAGTGATTAATATAAAGAGCTGCTCAGTATTGTTTGATGAAACATTTATGATAGAGTTGTGATATGAGTTCTTAATCGCTATCAATACGCCTCCTCTAGAATAATGGCTGGTATTGGCGTTTCTATCAGAGCGGTGAACAGTATAAGCTGTTAGTCCAAGTTGGTCGGTGGAAATACTGTTGTTCATCCAAGTCTCCGTGAGAATAATAACATCATAGTTGATGCAGAAACAATTGATGTTGTGAAGAAGTTCTTTGGTTTTAGTTCTTAACCCCCTTACGTTCTGGTAGTATATAGAGAGTGTCCGTTTTTTGATTGCCTTATTGATGACGTGTTTGTGATCTTTGGTATACCATTGATATATCTAATAGTTTTAGCGTTATCACCTTTATCATGAAGGGCTTTTAGTTGTGTTCTTAGTTTCTTTATGTACTCCTGTTGCATGGGGGTTTTGTCGTCGGAAATCTTATATGGCCCACTGTATCGGTGTTTGTTTGTTAGAATGGAAATGGCTTCATCATATGACTTGAGGGTGACACGAATTGGTCTACTATTGGATTTTTCGGGATTGCCAATTCTTTGAATGCGAATAATATTCAAATTGTCCGGTTGAATTTGTTGAAGTAATGATTTAATCTTATCAGTATCATATTTGTAGGAGTCTTGAACGGAAAGGTTGGGTGGTTGATCTAGCCCATGAATAATTATGTTGCGAGACCTTTCGCGTCTTTTATTCATTTCCTCAATAACAAATTCAGCTGTTCCATCCAAACTATGGAGTTCTAAAGAATTCGATAATTTATCTTCCAGTATAGTAATTCGGTCGGAAAGTTCCAAAGATGTTGCTCGTATTTCTGCCACCTCAGATCGAATTTCATTTAAAATCTCACGTTGAAAATTCGCAAACTCACAACGGATAAGATCTCTGATATCATCGAGTGTTGGTAATGTAGAGATTGATCCTATAGATTGTGGTTGTGATTGCGATAAGGTGTTGACATCAGATGGCGGGTTATTCTGTTAAATCAATCATTTTAGTCATTTTGCAATGGCCGGAACAACTGATAATCCGATGGTGCGATATCAGGAGAATACGGTGGATGAGTTAGGACATCCCATTTCAGGCGGTTCAGTTTGCGCTGCGTCTGTCTCGAAACGTGTGGTCTGGCGTTGTCGTGATGAAAGACTACGCCCTTGCGATTTGACAAAATCGGACGTTTCTGTTTGATTGCTCGATTCAGATTGGTTAATTGGCGACAGTACTTGTCCGAATCAATCGTTTGGCCAGCGGGGAGAAACTCAAAATAAATTATGCCCTTGCAATCCCACCAAACACAGAGCATCACCTTCATCGGGTGCAAACTGGCCTTTGCCATTGCGTCACCATGCTCACCTGCCTGTTTCCACGTGCGTTTGCGCTGAACATTGTTGTACAGGACCCATTTCTCATCGCCCGTCACTAATCGATCCAAAAACGGGTCGTTTTCGAGCCGCCCGAGTAAAGAAACGGCAGCAGAAATTCGCTTGACTTTGTTCCTCTCGGTCAGCAAATGGGGCACCCATATATCGAGCTTCAAATCGAATCCCATGTTTTTTAAACGCCGAAAAGCGGTTGCTCGGTCAACGTTAAGTGCAGTAGCAACTTCCTCTGTTGAAATTCGCGGAGTATTCTGAACTAAAGTACGTACAACATCGTCATCAATGCCTGAAGGTCGACCTGAGCGTGGCTCGTCTTCAAGGTTAAACTCTCCGCGGCGAAATTTCGCAAACCATTTTTCCACAGTGCGTTTAGCTGGTGCTTGATCTTGATAAACCTCTTGAATGTTTTTTACAGCTGCTGCAACGTTTATTCCCTTCCGAAATTCGTAAAGCCTTATCGACACTCATTTTGAAAGTAATCTTTCTCGAAGCAGTTTGTATCTACACAAATTATTTTGTTTGAAATGAAAGCTGCACACGTCACCTTTCCAACGATCTGTCTTACGTAGATGGCAGTATTAATGACAACACTTTGCGCCGCTTCTAACGTCATCTTCACTTCTGGCCATATACATTAAGTCCTTTGCGTTCAGGTGACCCAACCTGTTGTGCCATAATCGAAATTTTGAATTTCCTTGTAGGTTAGAATTTTCTTTAGAGGTTATAATTTTTCCATCTTCTGCTTCCTCACGTAGGTAGTACAAATTTCCTATACGCTTTGCTTTTAATCTAACTCTTCCTTCTGGATCAACCACGATGGCTTCGTTTTTCCTAAAAATTACTTCATGATTCTTCTCCGTTATTTTCTTTATAGACAACAAATTCGTTCTCAGATCAGGTACATATAATGTGTCTTTCAAATCAACTCGCTTAACATTGTTATTTAAAATTGTAGTAATGCTAACATCCCCTTGTGCTTTTACTGCAGCTGAAGCATCATTCGCGAGATTTAATTTGTCATATCTAGAACTATTCATTTGAGCGAACTTGGATTTGTCTTTACAACGGTGGGTTGTGCACCCACTATGGAGACACCAATATCTATGCTCAGGGTCTTTGCTGTAGATTTTTGTTTACCTCTTTTTCTCCAGCAATCAGCTTCACGATGACCCAATTTGCCACACTCATAGCATTTAATTGGCGGTTTCCCAGGAGCATACGTTTTATTTCCCCCTTTGTCTCGTTTTATTTGTTTTTCGTTTTTCCAATGGTTATGTTTGATTGCCATCGCTCCGTGTTCCTCCGAACGTTTCTGCAATCTTGTTTCGTATTCCTCCAATACCTTTATTTTAATCGTATCCAAATCAAGAAGTTCGTCTCGAGACTCTATAGCGCATCCGAAATTCTCGAAACTTTCTGGCAAACTATTCAACAACATAGCGCTCTGCAAGTCTTTATGTATATCAATGTCCATCTCAGCCAGTTTTCCTATAATCTCAATAAAAGAATTAATATGTTGCTGGACATCATCGCCACTCGACATGCGATGCGTTGTGAGCCGTCTCAGCAACGTGGTTCTCTTGGCTGGCCCTTGCGATGCATACGTTGCTCGCAACTTTTGCCAGACCTCATGTGCCGTCCGACACCCTTTTAACTGATTTAGTTCTGATGGACTTACGCATAATATTATATCGGCTTTGGCCTTTCGGTCACCTCTGTCCCATGCCGTTGCCGCTGCTTCAGTCGTCGCATCTTCTTCGACGACCACGGGTCGTTTCATCGTCCCGGCTGCATATTCCCATCCATCGTTTTTAACTAATAGTGCTTCTGCTTGCATGCACCATGTGTCGTAATTGTCCTTATTGAGGACCTCAATTTTAGACACGCTCCCAGTTACGAAAGCTATGCTTTCTCTTGCACTTATTATTTAATATTCAACACAACCGGTACACAAAAAAAATATATATGTATATTCCTGGGCCCATAACCTGTTAGAGTTTATGCGTGATTATATATTTTAATGTATGCCCTTATTATAACACCGATTAAATTAGATAACAGAAAACACGTGCTTGGCACATTTCACGTTACGCATCGCCATATTATGTACTACTCTATTCTTCTAGCGCACGCATCTAGCCCCCCCCTACACTCTGAGGCTCACGTCAGATGACTCTGCATAATAGAGAAAGGAGCGAATTACAATATTACTCCTTCACATAACTCAATTGCGCTTTAATTCTAATTTAATTCTGCTTTAATTATAACTTAATATTGCTTTAATTGTAACTCAGTTACGCTTCAATTCTAACTCGCTTGTTATTCAATTCTAATCTAAATCTGCTATAATTGCAATTCAATTGCGCTTTCATTAAAAATTTAATCCTGTTTTGATTGCAAAACAATTACGCTCTAATCCCAATTCGATTCTACCTTAATTCTACGTCAATTATTTATGCATTAATTTCTATTGAAATCTCATGTAAATCTGATTATCTCTAATAATTAAAAAATCAACTCAACCGCTAGTGTAAAAGGGAGTATACAGAAAAAAAACAAACAAAAGAAATGAGAAAATGAATTCCCTTTTACTCGTCTCTAACGACAAGCAGGGAATACTGTAGGGGTATTCTTACCCGCCCCTACACGGGTGAACCTACAGCGAGAGTTCATTTTCAATGAATAAATCAACCGTTTTCATAATTATCGATAACTGAAATAAATGAACTCTCTAAACAAATTGTCATGTTCCTTGTACATATACTACAATAATTATACTGACAGATACGTGGTTAAACGCAATGGTCTTCTTAATCCTATGTCATATTCCTTACATCATAATTATATCCTATGCCATTAAATAAACATATGCCTCTAACGCTAAGAATTCATTTCCTATCTTGCATATAATTTCAAGAATTTGCCACTAAAATTGTTGTATCTCGATACAAAGTTATACTAAATAATGAATATACTAATTCTATGACATAATTGATTAATAATTTTTAGATTCAATTCTAAGTTTAGTGATGCTACTAATGATACCTTTAAGAGCCATACAACCCAGCCATTTGACCAGGATATCCAGAAGGATTATTATTATTTTTGATACACGTAAATTAAGATTAATTATTTAATTAATTCAAAATTTAGATAATACTAACACATTTTAGAACGTAATAAAATATTCAGAATGTACTTTGAAATTATAATAATGCTGTTATTTGCAAAAATATGAATACATTACTAGAACAATATTTGATGATATCAATTTATGGTGATACTAGTATCATTTGCAAAAATCTAAGCACTTCAGATCAATATTTGACATTTGATGATTTGAATTTATGATAATGCTACAATTTGCAACACTCTACATCAGTAGTTGACGATTTCAATTTATTTTAATGCTATCAATTGCACCAATCTAATAAACACTTTAGACGAATATAAGAAAACCTAGAATTTTTATTTTCATCGTTGAAATTATATTTAGTGAATTAGATAATTCAAAGTACGATTTTCCGAACAATTTACGTTACTCTAATTCGAATCAAAAAGACTATAAAATGTCATCGGCGGGGTCATTTTGGATATCATTCGGAATCAAAATTGGTTCAGCATCCTAGGGATACCAGAATATGGATCGACCATATAAAATATCGCATTTGTTCACTAAGCATTACCATACAATATACTCCCAACCCACACAGTGACAAAATACTAAAAACAACTAGCACACAAAACATGAATTAAATATTGTAAAATGAAACGATATTTCATAGTTCGACCCATGAAACAAGACTGCCAGACCCACATGACATGATCATTGGGATAGAACTCTTATTTCACTTTCAACGGAATGATAGAAATACATCTAGATCATTCCGGGATTAATCCTTATGTCTTCTGTCTTCTGTCGATGTGATTTCGGGTCCCACGTTGCGACGTACCTGAAAGCATCAATTTTGACGAACCGTCGTTGTAGTGGAATTATCTTCTCCCACGTTGGACCTGGCCAACGCAATTGCAGGCCTTATTATACTTAACTAAATCGATGTTTTCAGCGAACACAGGATCAGAAAAAAACTATATACTTATTGCAAATTCACTTGAAGAGAACGTCTGATTGGCCAGGCAAAAGAAACCCGAAATCATGGAACGATAGCAGGCCCAGCTCTAGTCAAGGAAAATCGAAATCTGAAAACTTTTCGTTATTTTCAGATTCAAAGGTCCCTGAAGAGAACAGGTGGCACACATTTCGACCATCTTTTAGATTTTCTTTTGCATGGCATATTCGACGAAATTATTTTTTCATTTGGTTTACTGCTAATTA